>NC_090382.1:108954216-109024290 GCF_036365525.1 Heterodontus francisci
GAATGGCCTACTCCTGCTCCTATTTTCTATGCTTCTATGCTACCCAAATCCTCTTGCGATAAAGGCTAACATACCATTAGCCTTCTTAATTGCTTGCTGCACCTGCATGTTAGGTCTCAGTGACTTATATATTTCAAACAAATCTCCCCTCACTCTTCTAAACTCCAGTGAAAACAAGCCCAGTCTGCCCAACCTTTCCTCATAAGATAACCTGCTCATGCCAGGTATCAATCTAGTAAAATAAAAGCAAAATACTGCAGATGCTGGAAATCTTGAAACAAAAACAAAAAGTGCTGGAAAAACTCAGCAGGTCAGGCAGCGTCAGTGGAGAGAGAAGCAAAGTTAACGTTTCAGGTCTGGAACCTTTCATCAGAACTGGCAAAGGTAAGAAAAGAATGAGGTTTTAAGCTAGTGAAGGGAGGGGGTGTGGGAGAGAACAATGGGGAAGGTGTTTGATAGGGCAGGAGAGATTAAATAACAAAGGCAAAGTGTGTGTTAATGTTTGTGGTGAAAGACAAGGTATTAGTCCAAAGAGAGTGTGAATAGCAGAATAATGAGCAGCTCTGTCTACCTGAAAAGCAGGCACATGGTTAAAAAATAAAATATTAAAAAAACACCAGTCATGCTCTGAAGTTACTGAACCTGATGAAAGGTCACAGACCTGAAACGTTAACTCTGCTCTCTCCACAGATGCTGCCAGACCCCCTGCTGAGTATTTCCAGCACTTTTTGTTTTTGTATCAATCTAGTAAATCTCCTCTGAACTGCCTGACAGGGGAGGGGGGGGGGGGGGGGGAGGGGGGTTGTGAACTCGTATGGCTTAATCCTGCCCCTGTGCTATGTGTTTATATGTTCTCAAACCACCACAAAGATTAACATGACATGGGCTGCAGCGGTTCAAGAAGGCAGCTCACCACCATCTTCTCAGCGGGCAACTAGCGATGGGCAATAAATACCGGCCTTGCCAGCGATGCCCACATCTCCAGAATGAATAATGTTTGATGAGGGAGGTGAGGAGGTAGTGCTGGCTGGCAGCAGAGTACGAGTGAACCTTTTCACCCTGTTTTCAATGATGTCATCAATGGGAGGCAATTAACAGAGTGAAGGGGTACTGGAATGTTCGGGCACACTTTGGGCTGGGCACTCCTGTTAACAGGATTGGGTGGGGGGGGGGTGGGGGTAGCTGCTGCACTTTTGGCCATATTTCCCATCAGGCTTTTAGCCGAGCGGCCCGCCTGCCTGTGCGGTTGGACGTGTGGGTAGCCACTTCACCCCACAGGACTGCAGCAGGTTAAGTCGAATACTCGAAGGAGAAAAAGATTGCAGGGATATGAGAGAGAGTGGGGGAGCGTGACTAACTGGGTTGCTTCTTGAAAGAACTGGCACAGACTTGATGGGCCAAATGGGCTCCTTCTGTGCTGTCCTGTTCGATAATTCTCTAAGAAGGTGACTTGCCGCCTTCTCAAGGGGCAAACGAGGAGGAGATGGGTGCAATTCCTGGTGGCTGAGTCACAGACACGGAGAGCAGCTTCAGCTGAAATTCGGCTCTTAGTCCAGAAGCAGGCTATTAGTGGTCAGTTCACTATGTGTGTCGTGCTGCATTCTCACTCATTAAGAGTTTGAAATGATAGGTGAGGAATAACAGCCCATTAAGAAATAAAAACAGCCCAGCTGCCAAGGGAACGGTGTGCAAAGCTGTACCACAATCCACACCTCCTCCTAAATTACACTGCTTATGTGAAGTGCAGACAGAGAAATCTTTAAGTTGTGCTCAGAGTGTTTTCCTTCCCGCTGCTGGATTCAGAATTCTGCAGTGCAAGAACAGATCAATCCCACCCAATGTTTCTATTCCACACGAGCCTCCCCTCATTTTAATTACCCCTCTTCCTCCCCCTGCCCTAACTCCCATTGTACCCCTCTGTTCCCTTGCATCAAGCCTTCCATTTAATTGGGTTATCTCCATGATACAAACTCAGTCCCAATTATCCAATTCATTCCTCCCAAGCAGGGGTCTATTGCGAAGCCAATGCAAATTTCAGCACAGGAGGATCCCATTGTCACTCCACAGCCACTAGTCTCCTCCCCCTGCTCTTTCCCTGTCCCCTTGAATACCTTTTCCTCACCCACATGTTTATCCAGTTCTCCCTGTTAAATAGTGTCCTTGTTACTCCCTCAATAGCTTCTTGTGCCAAACTGTTCCCACATCCTGAATAGCCCTTTTGTACAAACAGATTCCTTCAAAGTTCACGTTGGCCTGCACAGATTTATTTATTTATTTAGAGATACAGCACTGAAACAGGCCCTTCGACCCACCGAGTCTGTGCCGATCATCAATTACCCATTTATACTAATCCTACACTAATCCCATATTCCTACCACATCCCCACCTGTCCCTATATTCTCCAACCACCTATCTATACTAGGGGCAATTTATAATGGCCAATTTACCTATCAACCTGCAGGTCTTTTGGTGGTGGGAGGAAACCGGAGTACCCGGCGAAAACCCACGCGGACACAGGGAGAACTTGCAAACTCCACACAGGCAGTACCCAGAATTGAACCCGGGTCGCTGGAGCTGTGAGGCTGCGGTGCTAACCACTGCGCCACTGTGCCGCCCAAATCTGGACAGATGACAAACAGAGTAGTGTTGGATGATACCAGGACCTGGGCAGCTGCCAGTGTTTCCCGTTCACCCATCACCCACTGCGCTCGCTGACCTACACTGGCTCCTGGTCTGGCAATGCCTCAAGTTTAAAACTCTCATCCTCGTTTTCAAATCCTCCACCCCCCCTCCATGGCCTTGCCCGTCCCTACCTTTGTAATCTCCTCTAGCCTCATTCAGCCCACAACCCTCTGAGATCTCTGCCTTCCTCCGATTATAGCCTCTTGTACAGCCACGATTTCCTTCATTCCATCATTGGTGCTTTCACCCTAAGCTCTGGAATTTCCTTCCTAAACCCCTCTACCTCTCTCTCCTGCTTTAACACACTCCTCAAACCTACCACTTTGACCAAGCTTTTGGTCACCTGTCCTAATATCTCCCCAGGTGATGCAGCGTCAAACTGTCTGATTACACCCCATGAAGCACTTATGGAATCTTTCACTACCTTAAAGACTCCAGATAAATGTGAGGTGTTGACATTTGCAGAGATTGAGCTGGAAACCTACTGTGTCACTGCCATCTAGTGACCACCTCCACAATGATATGCAAATATTACTGGTGGCTTATTTGTAATCTTTGCTGCACTGTCAATATTTGGTTTAATGCAAAATCTGTCCAAAAGCCCCAAGATGCTGCTGAAGAAAGCGGCACATGTTCTGTTCTGTACAGCCACAGGTAATTAATTATACAGGATCATATCTGTGCCGATATTAAAATTTATTAAAATATTCGTCACAAGCTCCAACACCCCCCGCCCCCCCCCCCCCAAATAAAGATATTCAACCAGTTTCTCCTCCCCTGAAAGGGTCAACCTGCCAGGGGGAATGTTGCAGAAGTCACTGCTGGTCATCAGCGGTCATGACCTCACTGAGTTCATAGGTAAATTACAGCATTTATCTCCCATCATTCAACCCAACACAAGGATGAGTCCTGGGAACCAAACTGGTCCAATAGGCTGAATTCTGCGCTCAGTGCTGTATTTACATAGAACAGCTCCAAGGAATGAAAATTAAATGGGTCAGATACAGAGTAAAGCTCCCTCTACACTGTCCACCATCAAACACTCCCAGGACAGGTACAGCACGGGGATTAGATACAGAGTAAAGCTCCCTCTACACTGTCCATTTTTTTATTCATTCATGGGATGCAGGCGTCACTGGCCAGGCCAGCATTTATTGCCCATCCCTAATTGCCCTTGAGAAGGTGGTGGGGAGCTGCCTTCTTGAATCGCTGCAGTCCATTTCGGGTAGGTACACCCACAGTGCTGTTAGGAAGGGAGTTCCAGGATTTTGACTCAGCGACAGTGAAGGAACGGCGATATAGTTCCAAGTCAGGATGGTGTGTGACTTGGAGAGGAACTTGCAGGTGGTGGTGTTCCCATGTATTTGCTGCCCTTGTCCTTCTAGTTGGTAGAGGTCGCGGGTTTGGAAGGTGCTGTCTCAGGAGCCTTGGTGTGTTGCTGCAGTGCATCTTGTAGATGGTACACACTGCTGCCACTGTGCATCGGTGGTGGAGGGAGTGAATGTTTGGAGATGGGGTGCCAATCAAGCGGGCTGCTTTATCCTGGAAGGTGTCGAGCTTCTTGAGTGTTGTTGAAGCTGCACCCATCCAGGCAAATGGAGAGTATTCCATCACACTCCTGACTTGTGCCTTGTAGATGGTGGACAGGCTTTGGGGAGTCAGGAGGTGAGTTACTTGCCTCAGGATTCCTAGCCTCTGACCTGCTCTTGTAGCCATGGTATTTATACGGCTACTCCAGTTCAGCTTCTGGTCAATGGTAGCCCCTAGGATGTTGATAGTGGGGGATTCAGCAATGGTAATGCCGTTGAATGTCAAGGGGAAATGATTAGATTCTCTCTTGTTGGAGATGGTCATTGCCTGGCACTTGTGTGGCGCGAATGTTACTTGCCACTTATCAGCCCAAGCCTGGATATTGTCCAGGTCTTGCTGCATTTCTACATGGACTGCTTCAGTATCTGAGGAGTCGTGAATGGTGCTGAACATTGTGCAATCATCAGCGAACATCCCCACTTCTGACCTTATGATTGAAGGAAGGTCATTGATGAAGCAGCTGAAGATGGTTGGGCCGAGGACACTACCCTGAGGAACTCCTGAAGTGATGTCCTGGAGCTCAGATGATTGACCTCCAACAACCACAACCATCTTCCTTTGCGCTAGGTATGACTCCAGTCAGTGAAGGGTTTTCCCCCTGATTCCCATTGACCTCAGTTTTGCTAGGGCTCCTTGATGCCATACTCAGTCAAATGCTGCCTTGATGTCAAGGGCAGTCACTCTCACCTCACCTCGAGTTCAATCCTTTGTCCATGTTTGAACCAAGGCTGCAATGAGGTCGGGAGCTGAGTGGCTCTGGCGGAACCCAAACTGAGCGTCACTGAGCAGGTTATTGCTAAGCAAGTGCCGCTTGATGGCACTGTTGATGACACCTTCCATCACTTTACTGATGATTGAGAGTAGACTGATGGGGCAGTAATTGGCTGGTTTGGACCTGTCCTGCTTTTTGTGTACAGGACATACCTGGGCAATTTTCCACATTGCGTGGTAGATACCAGTGTTGTAGCTGTACTGGAACAGCTTGGCTAGGGGCGCGGCAAGTTCTGGAGCACAGGTCTTCAAAACTATTGCCAGAATATTGTCAGGGCCCATAGCCTTTGCAGTATCCAGTGCCTTCAGTCATTTCTTGATATCACGCGGGGTGAATAGAATTGGTTGAAGTCTGGCATCTGTGATGCTGGGGACTTCAAGAGGAGGCCGAGATGGATCAGCAACTCGGCACTTCTGGCTGAAGATTGTTGCAAATGCTTCAGCCTTATCTTTCGCACTGATGTGCTGGGCTCCCCCATCATTGAGGATGGGGATATTTGTGGAGCCACCTCCTCCAGTTAGTTAATTGTCCACCACCATTCATGGCTGGATGTGGCAGGACTGCAGAGCTTAGATCTGATCCGTTGTTTATGGGATCGCTTAGCTCTATCGCATGCTGCTTACGCAGTTTGGCACGCAGATAGTCCTGTGTTGTAGCTTCACCAGGTTGACACCTCATTTTGAGGTATGCCTGGTGCTGCTCCTGGCATGCCCTCCGGCACTCCTCATTGAACCAGGGTTGGTCTCCTGGCTTGATGGTAATGGTAGAGTGGGGGATATGCCAGGCCATGAGGTTACAGATTGTGGATGAGTACAATTCTGCTGCTGCTGATGGCCCACAGCACCTCATGGATGCCCAGTTTTGCATTGCTAGATCTGTTCGAAATCTATCCCATTTAGCACGGTGATAGTGCCACACAACACGATGGACGGTATCCTCAATGTGAAGGTGGGACTTTGTCTCCACAAGGACTGTGCACTCCTACCAATACTGTCATGGACAGATGCATCTGCGGCAGGCAGATTGGTGAGGATGAGGTCAAATATGTTTTTCCCTCGTGTTGGTTCCCCTACCACCTGCCGCATACCCAGTCTAGCAGCTATGTCCTTTAGGACTGGGCCAGATCGGTCAGTAGTGGTGCCACCGAGCCACTCTTGGTGATGGACATTGAAATCCCCCACCCAGAGTACATTCTGTGCCCTTGCCACCCTCAGTGCTTCCTCCAAGTGGTGTTCAACATGGAGTAGTATTGAGTCATCAGCTGAGGGAGGGCGGTAGGTGGGAATCAGTTGGAGGTTAACTTGCCCATGTTTGACCTGATGCCATGAGACTTCATGGGGTCCGGAGTCGATGTTGAGGACTCCCAGGGCAACTCCCTCCCTACTGTAGATTAGATTAGAGAGATACAGCACTGAAACAGGCCCTTCGGCCCACCGAGTCTGTGCCGACCATCAACCACCCATTTATACTAATCCCACACTACCATATTCCTACCAAACATCCTCACCTGTCCCTATATTTCCCTACCACCTACCTATACTAGTGACAATTTATAATGGCCAATTTACCTATCAACCTGCAAGTCTTTTGGCTTGTGGGAGGAAACCGGAGCACCCGGAGAAAACCCACGCAGACACAGGGAGAACTTGCAAACTCCACACAGGCAGGACCCAGAATCGAACCCGGGTCCCTGGAGCTGTGAGGCTGCAGTGCTAACCACTGTGTCACTGTGCCACCACCTCTGGTGAGTCTGTACCGCCAGTGGGACAGGACATACCCGGGGATGGTGATGGCAGTGTCTGGGACATAGTCTGAAGGTATGAGTCCGTGAGTATGACTATGTCAGGCTGTTGCTTGACTAGTCTGTGGGACAGCTCTCCTAACTTCGGCACAAGCCCCCAGATGTTAGTAAGGAGGACTTTGCAGGGTCGACAGGGTTGGGTTTGCCGTTGTCGTTTCCGGTGCCTAGGTCGATGCCGGGTGGTCCGTCCGGTTTCATTCCTTTTTATTGACTTCGTAGCAGTTAGGTACAACTGAGTGGCTTGCTAGGCCATTTCAGAGGGCATGTGAGAATTAACCACATTGCTGTGGGTCTGGAGTCACATGTAGGCCAGACCAGGTAAGAACAGCAGATTTCCTTCCCTAAAGAACATTAGTGAACAAGATGGGTTTTTACAACAATCGACAATGGTTTCATGGCCATCATTTGGCTAGCTTTTTAATTCCAGATCTATTAATTAAATTCAAATTCCACCTTCTGCTGTGGTGGGATTCGAACCCATGGCCCAAGAGAAATACCCTGGGTCTCTGGGTTACTCGTCCAGTGATAATACCACTACACCACCACTACTGTCCACCACCAAACACTCCCAGGACAGGTACAGCACAAGGATTAGATGCAGGGTAAAGCTCCCTCTACACTGTCCCAAACACTCCCAGCAAAGGTACAACACGGGGTTAGATACACCAGGAGGAGGATCTCCTCGTCGGTCTGCTCCTGGGCCTGGCCAAGGTGGCAATTCACAGGTCCAGGTTGCGGGCCGTCGGGGGGTCCGTCCTCCCCGATTGCCTGCCCCTCTTCCGCGGTTACGTTCGCGCCCGGGTGTCCCTGGAAAAGGAGCATGCGGTGTCCGCCGGTACGCTTGAGGCCTTCCGCGATCGGTGGGCACCGCAGGGACTGGAGTGCATCGTCGACGCCGAGAATGGCATTTTAATTTGAGTTTTTTTGTTTATTTATCTGGTTTTAATAAAGTTATTTTAAAAATATAAGTGTGTATATAAAGGGGGCCTGAGGAATAAAGGCCCCCTCGACATAAAATATATAAAAGGGGCCTGGGGTATAAAGGCCACAAAAAAAAAAAAGGATTAGATGCAGGGTAAAGCTCCCTCGACACTGTCCCAAACACTCCCAGCAAAGGTACAACACGGGGTTAGATACACCGGGAGGAGGATCTCCTCGCCGGTCTGCTCCTGGGCCTGGCCAAGGTGGCAATTCACAGGTCCAGGTTGCGGGCCGTCGGGGGGTCCGTCCTCCCCGATTGCCTGCCCCTCTTCCGCGGTTACGTTCGCGCCCGGGTGTCCCTGGAAAAGGAGCATGCGGTGTCCGCCGGTACGCTTGAGGCCTTCCGCGACCGGTGGGCACCGCAGGGACTGGAGTGCATCGTTGACGCCGAGAATGGCATTTTAATTTGAGTTTTTTTGTTTATTTATCTGGTTTTAATAAAGTTATTTTAAAAATATAAGTGTGTATATAAAGGGGGCCTGAGGAATAAAGGCCCCCTCGACATAAAAAATGTATAAAGGGGGCCTGAGGAATAAAGGCCGGTGAGCCTGACGTCAGTGGTAGGGAAGCTGCTGGAGAAGATACTGAGGGATAGGATCTATTCCCATTTGGAAGAAAATGGGCTCATCAGTGATAGGCAACATGGTTTTGTGCAGGGAAGGTCATGTCTTACCAACTTAATAGAATTCTTTGAGGAAGTGACAAAGTTGATTGATGAGGGAAGGGCTGTCGATGTCATATACATGGACTTCAGTAAGGCGTTTGATAAGGTTCCCCATGGCAGGCTGATGGAGAAAGTGAAGGCGCTTGGGGTCCAAGGTGTACTAGCTAGATGGATAAAGAACTGGCTGGGCAACAGGAGACAGAGAGTAGCAGTAGAAGGGAGTTTCTCAAAATGGAGACGTGTGACCAGTGGTGTTCCACAGGGATCCGTGCTGGGACCACTGTTGTTTGTGATATACATTAATGATTTGGAGGAAAGTATAGGTGGACTGATTAGCAAGTTTGCAGACGACACTAAGATTGGTGGAGTAGCAGATAGTGAAGGGGACTGTCAGAGAATACAGCAGAATATAGATAGATTAGAGAGTTGGGCAGAGAAATGGCAGATGGAGTTCAATCAGGGCAAATGCGAGGTGATGCATTTTGGAAGATCCAATTCAAGAGTGAACTATACAGTAAATGGAACAGTCCTGGGGAAAATTGATGTCCAGAGAGATTTGGGTGTTCAGGTCCATTGTTCCCTGAAGGTGGCAACGCAGGTAAATAGAGTGGTCAAGAAGGCAACGGCATGCTTTCCTTCATCGGACGGGGCATTGAGTACAAGAGTTGGCAGGTCATGTTACAGTTGTACAGGACTTTGGTTCGGCCACATTTGGAATACTGCGTACAGTTCTGGTCGCCACATTATCAAAAGGATGTGGATGCTTTGGAGAGGGTGCAGAGGAGGTTCACCAGGATGTTGCCTGGTATGGAAGGCGCTAGCTATGAAGAGAGGTTGAGTAGATTAGGATTATTTTCATTAGAAAGACGGAGGTTGAGGGGGGACCTGATTGAGGTGTACAAAATCATGAGAGGTATAGACAGGGTGGATAGCAAGAGGCTTTTTCCCAGAGTGGGGGTTTCAATTACTAGAGGACACGAGTTCAAAGTGAAAGGGGAAATGTTTAGGGGGGATATGCGTGGAAAGTTCTTTACGCAGAGGGTGGTGGGCACCTGGAACGCATTGCCAGCGGAGGTGGTAGACGCGGGCACGATGGAGTCTTTTAAGATGTATCTAGACAGATACATGAATGGGCAGGAAGAAAAGAGATACAGAACCTTAGAAAATAGGCGACATGTTTAGAGAGAGGATCTGGATCGGCGCAGGCTTGGAGGGCCGAAGGGCCTGTTCCTGTGCTGTAATTATCTTTGTTCTTTGACATAAAATATATAAAAGGGGCCTGGGGTATAAAGGCCACCTTAAAAGAAAAAAATGGGGTTAGATACAGGGTAAAGCTCCCTCTACACTGTCCCAAACACTCCCAGCAAAGGTACAACACGGGGTTAGATACACCGGGAGGAGGATCTCCTCGTCGGTCTGCTCCTGGGCCTGGCCAAGGTGGCAATTCACAGGTCTAGGCTGCGGGCCTTCGGGTGGTCCGTCCTCCCTGATTGCCTGCCCCTCTTCCGAGGTTACATTCGCGCCCGGGTGTCCCTGGAGAAGGAGCATGCGGTGTCCACCGGTACGCTTGAGGCCTTCCGCGACCGGAGGGCACCGCAGGGACTGGAGTGCATGGTCGACGCCGAGAATGGCATTTTAATTTGAGTTTTTTGTTTATTTATCTGTTTTTAATTAAGTTATTTTAAAAATATAAATATGTATATAAAGGGGGTCTGAGGAATAAAGGTCCCCTCGACCTAAAATATATAAAAGGAGCCTGGGGTATAAAGGCCACCTTGGAAAAAAAAACAGGGTTAGATACAGAGTAAAGCTGCCCAGTGTGGCATTGAGGCCTTTGAGTTGGTCACTGAATCTGGGGCTGTTTGTTGATGTACACCCAGCAAAAACGAACACTGACTCTCCCAAACTCATTCCCTGCAGCACCTTGATAGACGAGGACTATGAAGTGGGAGTGATGAACAGAGACTTCAGATTGATGGTGCCACAACTTTTATTGATTTTTGTTAATATAAAAAGATGATATTCACAACCTAGTTACAAATTAGAAAAAACAATCCTATTTACTGTCAGCTATTCAGCAATGTAACTTCATCAACAGAGCGTCGAAAGGACAATGAAGGCGCTCGTTCCTGTATCAGTGTCGAAAATGAAAGGCCTTTAATCCACTGCTGAGATTCTCAGTCTCTCCATCAGCTAACACTGTATCACTGCCCTGGGGGCTCTGGCCCAGGAACCAGGAAGCTCAGATTCCCTATCTGATCAGCTCTGCCACACTCCTGGACTTGACCAGTCAAGCCTGGCCTGCATTGATCCAACTTCCACTTTCTTTACCATTGAACTCCAGGTGACCCTGTAAATTAATGGGCGTATTGGCCGGAGGGGCAGCAGGAGCTTAGCTAAGTAGTCTTCACTTGGTTAGGTCCCAGCGGTAGCCTGCGCACACTAGGGGGAGAGAGGGGGACAGAGAAGGGTTGCAGAGGTTTGGCTATCGAGGATCGAGTTTGCTGGATTGAGCGAACGGGGTAAGGAGAGTGGACATGCTCTATATCGGGCAGACACCCTCCCTGGGTTCCTCAGTGGTTTAGTTTGGGAAGCACTCAGTGGGGGAAATGAGTTTCCTTGTGTGTCAGACACTCGACTGACACAAGAAATCAGGGCTTAGAGTAGAAATAGAAAGCTCAGGAAAATGAGCCACAGACCAGTCAGCGTCTGAAAGAGCAGAGGCAGCTTGATGTTACGAACGGGATTGAGAGATTCCTGCTAGTCAATCAGCTCCAAATCAGCATTAACTGCATTTGTACAGAATAATCACCAGGAAATCTCTCCCAAATTAGCATGCTGGGGGTGGGGGTGGGGGCAGGTGAGAGAGAGAAAAAGAGAGGCAGAGAGAAAGAGAGAGGAAAAGACAATGAGACAGAGAGAGAGAGATGGAGACAGTAAGAGAGAGATATAGAGAAAGGAGACACAAAGGTTGAGTGATTCTCATTTATTCTGAACTAAAAGAATGGTGAAATCCTGCAAGTTACATTGCAACATTCCAGAGATCTAGAAATTTGTGAGAATGCAGGAGGTTAATAAACTAATAGATGCCTGAAGGCTGAGACCGAGTGTTGGGATTAATAATCAGGTCCCTCAGTCTAACCCAGAACAGCTCGCGACTGCAGTCCGTGAAATTACAGGAACTGCCTTTGTTTTAAATACTCGTACATCGTTGTCTGTCTCTCTGTCCCTTCCCCCCACCAGATTGAATCACTGAGCACAGCCAGCCGTATAACTCAGCACTGTCTGTTCACAACCTCAGGGTTAAAATTAGCGCCTCCCAAAACGATCGGAGAAGATTAAAAAAAAAATCAGGAGACAACAGTCGCCTTGATCCCTCCTGCTCCGGCATTCCAAATCATGGCTCCCGATAGCGTCATTCCCGACACGTCTCCCCTTTTTCACGCTGTTTCCCGAAGGAATCTCTGCACTGCTCTTTGATGAGTCTTCGCTGTACCGTAGCTCTGAGCTAGCGTCAGGGCCTGGTCTCGGTGTTCGCGGGGTAGAACAGAGGGATCGAGCGAGGCGATGGAGAGGAGGACGAGACTGCTCTCGACAACATCTGGGAAAGGGTGAAACTGGAAGAGAATGCACAATACTGGTCACTAGCTGGGACGGGGGGGGGGCGAGAAAGGGAACATGGTGTAGAGTGCACGCACACAGGCCATTTTATAAATCCATACAAATCACTGCCTGCTGGTTACAGAGCGTACAGCACAAAAACAGACCACTTGATCCAACCGGTCAGTGCTGCTGTTTATGCTCCATGCAAGCATAAACACTAGTTACAAGGAGAGAGTAATTTTGCATCAGTCATGACTCAGTGGGCAGCACTCTCGCCTCGGAATCAGAAGGTTGTGAGTTCAATCCCCACTCCAGAGATGTGAGCACTAAATCCAGACTGACACTCCCAGTGCAGTTCTGAGGGTGTGCTGCACTGTCAGAAGTGCTGTCTTTCAGGTGAGACGTCAAACCGAGGCTCTGCCTGCCCTCTCAGGTGGATATATAAAATCTATCGGCCACCATTTCAAACAATAACAGGGAGGTTCGCCCCAGTTCTCCCTCAATCAACAACACAAAAACAGATTATATGGTCATTATCACATTGTTGTTTGTGGGTCCTCACAGTGTGGCAAAAACAGAAAGGCAGATTATCTGAACGGTGATAGATTGGGAAAGGGGGAGGTGCAGCAAGATCTGGGTGTCCTTGTGCACCAGTCGCTGAAAGTAAGCATGCAGGTGCAGCAGGCAGTTAAGAAGGCAAATGGTATGTTGGCCTTCATAGCGAGAGGATTCGAGTACAGGAGCAAGGATGTCTTGCTGCAATTATACAAGGCCTTGGTGAGACCACATCTGGAGTATTGTGTGCAGTTTTGGTCTCCTTATCTGAGGAAGGATGTTCTTGCTATGAAGGGAGCATAGTGAAGGTTCACCAGACTGATTCCTGGGATGGCAGGACTGATGTATGAAGAGAGATTGGGTCGATTAGGCTTGTATTCACTGGAGTTTAGAAGAATGAGAGGGGATCTCATAGAAACATACAAAATTCTAACAGGACTGGACAGACTAGTTGCAGGAAGGATGTTCCCGATGGCGGGGGAGTCCAGGACCAGCGATCACAGTCTAAGGATAAGGGGTAAGCCATTTAGGACTGAAATGAGGAGGGATTTCTTCATCCAGAGAGTGGTGAACCCTGTGGAATTCTCTACCACAGAAAACAGTTGAGGTCAAATCATTAAACATATTCAAGAAAGAGTTAGATATAGTTTTTAGGGCTGATGTGATCAAGGGATATGGGGAGAAAACGGGAACAGGGTACAGAGTTTGGATGATCAGCCATGATTATATTGAATGGTGGTGCAGGCTCGAAGGGCCGAATGGCCTACTCCTGCTCCTATTTTTCTATCTGTGTAAATTGGTATTATTTATTCATTCACAGGAAGTGGGTGTCCCTGGCAAGGCCAGCATTTATTGCCCATCCTTAATTTCCCTTGAGAAGGTGGTGGGGAGTTGCCTTCCTGAACCACTGCAGTCCATGCGGTGTAGGTACTCCCACAGTGCGAGCGTTTTGTTCTTGCTAGGCCAGTCCACCGTATTGCAGTGAATCTGGAGTCACATGCAGGCCAGACCAGGTAAGGACAGCAGATTTCCTTTACCTGATGGGTTTTTTTTAATGATAATTCAGTAGTTTCATGGTCACCATTACTGAGATTTATTTAATGAATTGAATTTAAGTTCCCCAGCTGCTGTGATGGGATTTGAACTCATGTCTCAATATTAGTAGTCTAGGCCTCTGGATTACTAGTCCAGTAACATAGCCACTGTGCTACCTTGGCTGCCACACTTCCTACGTAAACACAAGTCGAATGTTAGTACCTTCACATACTCTGCGAGCTCCGATTTCTGTTGGGCGATGTCACGTAACTGCTCCATCAGAGTTGTCATGGAGCTCGTCTCTTCCTTACTGTGGAGGCAAGAGAAAGAAAAACTTGTTTTTTTATTATTTCCCGATCTCTTCCATCAGTTTTTCTCCTGACTAGTCCAACAGTGCCAACTTCTGTTGGACAGCAGTCCCACAGTGATAGCTGTCCCTCTGGTACCCCGATCAACTGGCTCTTTGTCACATGTCAAACTGGAGGGTATCAGAGCCCAGGCACTAGGAAGCCCCAGACCCAGAGAGAACTCTTACAGTTTTTTTTTAAAAATTGTGCATGGGATACGAGTGTCGCTGGCTAGGCCAGCATTGTTGCACCATCCCGAATTACCTCCGAGAAGGTGGCGGTGAGCCGCCTTCTGGAACCGCTACAGTCCATGTGGTGTAGGTACACCAACAGTGCTGTTTAGGGGGAATTTCAGGATTTTGACCCAGCGACACAGTGAAGGAACAGCGATATAGTTCCAAGTCAGAATGGTGTGTGACTTGGACGGGAACTTGCAGGTGGTGGTGTTCCCATGCATCTGCTGCTCTTTGTCATTCTAGTTGGTAGAGGTCGCGGGTTTGGAAGATGCTGTCTAAGGAGCCTTGGCGAGTTGCTGCAGTGCATTTTGTAGATGGTGCACACTGCTGCCACTGTGTGTCGGTGGTGGAGGGAGTGAATGTTTGTGGTTGGGGAGCCAATCAAGTGGGCTGCTTTGTCCTGAATGGTGTCGAGCTTCTTGAGTGTTGTTGGAGCTGCACTCATCCAGGCAAGTGGAGAGTATTCCATCACACTCCTGACTTGTGCCTTGTCGATGGTGGACAGACATTGGGAGTCAGGAGGTGAGTTACTCACTGCAGGATTCCCAACCTCTGACCTGCTCTTGTAGCCAATCTTAAAAGGTTTTTTTCTGCTATTCACAGGAGTTCACGGTTAATCATCTACCTCAACTCCACATTCCCAGCCTATCCCCATATTCCTTAATGCCTAAAAATCTAATCGATCTCTGTCTTGAATATACTCAATGACTGAGCATCCGGAGCCCTCTGAGGTACAGAGTTCCAAAGATTCACAACCCTCTGAGTGGAGACATTTCTCAGCTCAGTCTGGAATGGTCATTCCCTTGTTCTGAGACTATGACCACCAGTTCTAAACTCTCCAGCCAGGGGGGAAACAGCCTCTCAGTGTCGAGCCTGTCAAGCCCTCTCAGATTTTATGCATTTCAATGAGGACACTGCTCATTCCTCTAAATGTCAGAGAATGTAGGCCTAGTCTACTCAATCTGTCCTCTTAGGACAACGCGTTCGTCCCAGAATCAAGGTAATCATTTGACACAGTGATTTACCTCAAAGGAAGTTCAGGACTGCGATGGTTTAAAGTGGAGTTTTCTGCTGGCTCGGGTTTGGGTTCAGCTCCCTGGTCCGGTTCGGGTCCACTTTCCTGTGTCTTCTCCGGCTCGGCCATTCGCCTCTGATGCTGGCTGACCAACTCTGCCACTGCCCGCTGGACATTGTCCGTCTGTGTCTGCAAGGCCTGAAGTCTGGCGTGGTCAGGTGAGAGGAGGCAGGTGCACCTGGCAAGGAGATCGCGGGCTGTGGTTAGGGGTTCCTGCGCAGTGTCGGCAAGGCCGGAGACATCGACTGATGGCCCGAGCCTCGCCTGCGGTCTGTCCACCTCGGGATCCTCCTCGCCCTCTGCCTGCTGCACGTTAGGCTGCTCCTCCGTGCGATGCCCGGACATTTTCCACCACAGCTCGTACACCTGTCCATAACACAGGAATGCGCGTAGGCTTTGGAGAACTGCTAGGCCGAGAGAGTCAGCGCCAGTCAGCTTGACATCCAGGTCAGAAACAAAGGCTGCCCCTAGCAAAAAGCAATCAGCACAGTGAGGAAACTGCATTTCGAAAGGTACTTCCTAGAATTTACAGCACAGAAACAGGCTAATCGGCCCAACTGGTCAATGCTGGTCTTTATGCTCCACATAAGACTCCTCCCATCCTTCGTCATCTCACTATGAACATATGCTTCTATTCCCTTCCCTCTCTTGTGTCCATCGAACTTCTCCTTAAATGTATCTACACTATTCGCCTCAACCACTCCCTGTGGTAGTGTGTTCCACATTCTCACCACTCCCTGGGTAACAACGTTTCTGCTGAATTCTCCTACTGGATTTATCAGTGATTATCTTATATTTTTGGCCCTTACTTTAGGTCTCCCCAACGAGGAAACATTTTCTCTGCATCTACCCTCCTGAACCCCTTCATAATTTTAAAGACCTCTATCAGGTCACCCCTCAGCCTTCTCCTTTCTCAAGAAAGAAGCTCAGCATGTTCAGTCTTTCCCATTATTTTCCGCTCAGTTCTGGTATCATCCTTGTAGATCTTTTTTTGCACCTTCATGAGCCTTTTTATTAAACAGTGAGAGGTTACAACCAACAGGAAAGGAAAAACAGCATAAAGAGAGCTTTACTCTGTATCTAACCCCGTGCTGTACCTGTCCTGGGAGTGTTTGATGGGGACAGTGTAGAGGGAGCTTTACTCTGTATCTTAGAACATTAGAACATTACAGCGCAGTACAGGCCCTTCGGCCCTCGATGTTGCGCCGACCATCTGACCTACACTATTCCATTTTCATCCATATGTCTATCCAATGACCACTTAAATGCCCTTAAAGTTGGCGAGTCTACTACTGTTGCAGGCAGGGCGTTCCACGCCCCTACTACTCTCTGCGTAAAGAAACTACTTCTGACATCTGTCCTATATCTTTCACCCCTCAACTTAAAGCTATGTCCCCTTGTGTTTGCCATCATCATCCGAGGAAAAAGACTCTCACTATCCACCCTATCTAACCCTCTGATTATCTTGTATGTCTCTATTAAGTCACCTCTCCTCCTCCTTCTCTCTAACGAAAACAACCCCAAGTCCCTCAGCCTTTCCTCGTAAGACCTTCCTTCCATACCAGGCAACATCCTAGTAAATCTCCTCTGCACCCTTTCCAAAGCTTCCACATCCTTCCTATAATGCGGTGACCAGAACTGCACGCAATACTCAAGGTGCGGCCTCACCAGAGTTTTGTACAGCTGCATCATGACCTCGTGGCTCCGAAACTCGATCCCTCTACTAATAAAAGCTAACACACCATATGCCTTCTTAACAGCCCTATTAACCTGGGTAGCAACTTTCAGGGATTTATGTACCTGGACACCAAGATCTCTCTGCTCATCTACACTACCAAGAATCTTCCCATTAGCCCAGTACTCTGCATTGCTGTTACTCCTTCCCAAGTGAATCACCTCACACTTCTCCGCATTAAACTCCATTTGCCATCTCTCAGCCCAGCTCTGCAGCCTATCTATGTCCCTCTGTACCCTACAACACCCTTCGACATTATCCACAACTCCACCGACCTGCGTGTCATCCGCAAATTTACTAACCCACCCTTCTACACCCTCATCCAGGTCATTTATAAAAATGACAAACAGCAGTGGCCCCAAAACAGAACCTTGCGGTACACCACTAGTAACTAAACTCCAGGATGAACATTTGCCATCAACCACCACCCTCTGTCTTCTTTCAGCTAGCCAATTTCTGATCCAAAGCTCTAAATCACCTTCAACCCCATACTTCCGTATTTTCTGCAATAGCCTACCGTGGGGAACCTTATCAAACGCCTTACTGAAATCCATATACACCACATCCACGGCTTTACCCTCATCCACCTGTTTGGTCACCTTCTCGAAAAACTCAATAAGGTTTGTGAGGCACGACCTACCTTTCACAAAACCGTGCTGACTATCGCAAATGAACTTATTCTTTTCAAGATGATTATAAATCCTATCTCTTATAACCCTTTCCAACATTTTACCCACAACCGAAGTAAGGCTCACAGGTCTATAATTACCAGGGCTGTCTCTACTCCCCTTCTTGAACAAGGGGACAACATTTGCTATCCTCCAGTCCTCCGGCACTACTCCTGTCGACAATGATGACATAAAGATCAACAACAACGGCTCTGCAATCTCCTCCCTGGCTTCCCAGAGAATCCTAGGATAAATCCCATCTGGCCCAGGGGACTTATCTATTTTCACTCTTTCCAAAATTGCTAACACCTCCTCCTTGTGAATCTCAATCCCATCTAGCCTAGTAGGCTGTGTCTCAGTAATCTCCTCGGCAACATTTTCTTTCTCTACTGTAAATACTGACGAAAAATATTCATTTAACGCTTCCCCTATCTCCTCTGATTCCGCACACAACTTCCCACTACTATCCTTGATTGGCCCTGTTCTAACTCTTATCATTCTTTTATTCCTGATATACCTATAGAAAGCCTTAGGGTTTTCTTTGATCCTATCCGCCAATGACTTCTTGTGTCCTCTCCTTGCTCTTCTTAGCCCTCCCTTTAGATCCTTCCTGGCTAGCTTGTAACTCTCAAGCGCCCTAACTGAGCCTTCACGTCTCATCCTAACATAAGCCGCCCTCTTCCTCTTGACAAGCGCTTCAACTTCTTTAGTAAACCACGGCTCCCTCGCTCGACAACTTCCTCCCTGCCTGACAGGTACATACTTATCAAGGACACGCATTAGCTGCTCCTTGAATAAGCTCCACATTTCGTTTGTGCCCATCCCCTGCAGTTTCCTTCCCCATCCTACACATCCTAAATCTTGCCTAATTGCGTCATAATTTCCTTTCCCCCAGCTATAATTCTTGCCCTGCTGTATATACCTGTCCCTGCCCATCGCTAAGGTAAACCTAACCGAATTGTGATCACTATCGCCAAAGTGCTCACCTACATCTAAATCGAACACCTGGCCGGGTTCATTACCCAGTACCAAATCCAATGTGGCATCGCCCCTGGTTGGCCTGTCCACATACTGTGTCAGAAAACCCTCCTGCACACACTGGACAAAAACAGACCCATCTAAAGTACTCGAACTATAGTATTTCCAGTCAATATTTGGAAAGTTAAAGTCCCCCATAACAACTACCCTGTTACTCTCGCTCCTGTCGAGAATCATCTTCGCTATCCTTTCCTCTACATCTCTGGAACTATTCGGAGGTCTATAGAAAACTCCCAACAGGGTGACCTCTCTTCTCCTGTTTCTAACCTCGGCCCATACTACCTCAGTAGACGAGTCCTCAAACGTCCTTTCTGTCGCTGTAATACTCTCCTTGATTAACAATGCCACACCCCCCCCTCTTTTACCCTCTTCTCTGTTCTTACTGAAACATCTAAATCCCGGAACCTGCAACATCCATTCCTGCCCCTGCTCTACCCATGTCTCTGAAATGGCCACAACATCGAGATCCCAGGTATCTATGTGTAAAAGTATAGAGTATTTCACAGGGCACTGTTTTTTTTTTAAGCCGATCCCAGTGCTGTACCTGTCCTGGGAGTGTTTGATGGGGACAGTGTAGAGGGAGCTTTACTCTGTATCTAACCCCGTGCTGTACCTGTCCTGGGAGTGTTTGATGGGGACAGTGTAGAGGGAATTTTACTCTGTATCTAACCCCGTGCTGTACCTGCCCTGGGAGCGTTTGATGGGGACAGTGTAGAGGGGACTTTACTCTGTATCTAACCCCGTTTTTTTTTTACTCTGTATCTAACCCCCGTTTTTTTTTTTAGGGGACTCTCCATCTGATGTTGGGGCAGTGTAGAGGGAGTTTTATACTCTGTATCTAACCCCCGTTTTTTTTTATCTAACCCCCGTACTGCACCTGTCCTGGGAGTGTTTGATGGGGACAGTGTAGAGGGAGCTTTACTCTGTATCTAACCCAGTTTTTTTTTTCTTTTGTTTTCAGCATCAGCCAGTTAGCTGAATCTCGGTAAACACTGAGCAGTCCTCAATCAGACAGCAGCCAACCCTGATTTTATTTATTTATTTTTTAACCCATGCTGTAGCTGCGCTGGGAGTGTTTGATGGGGACAGTGTAGAGGGAGCTTTACTCTATATTTAATCCTGTGCTGTACCAGCACTGGGAGTGTTAGTTGAGGCAGTGTAGAGGGAGCCTTACTCAGTATCTAACCCCATTTGTTTTTTGTAGAGGGAGCTTTACTCTGTATCTAACCCCATGCCGTACCTGCCTTGGGAGTACTTTGATTAGATAATGCAGAGGGAGTTTTACTCTGTATCTAACCCCGCGCCGTACCTGCCCTGGGAGTACTTTGATTAGATAATGCAGAGGGAGTTTTACTTACCCTCTGGTAGAGCAATCTTGCTGATTTCCTGCATCAAAGTGAAATTTCCAGCGTTGACACAACAAACCACAGCTTCAAGTAGGACAGTGACCATCTGGGTATAGTCTGATAGCAGCATGTTCGATATTGCCAGGCTCAGTTCATGAGCCAAGTGTAGCATCAGCTGGGAGAGTGGAGGATGAGTGTTACTCTCATAAATGGAATATTGCGAAGATTCCTCAGATACCGAAGACTATTCACACCACTATCTTCTACTCAAACTCATTTCTTTCCACACTGCGGGACACACATTAAATTGCAGCATAACCCCTGCCTCAATGAATCATGGCGTTAAATAGCAGCCCAGTCTGGCCTCTCATGGCACCAGTTTGAAGTCAAACTGGGGGTTTATCCCTCAACCGACAATACTGAAACAGAGTATCCAGCTATTATCACCTTGCTGTTTGTGGGAGCTTGCTGTGTGCAAATTGGCTGCTGCGTTTTCTATCTTACAACAGTGAGTATGGTTCAAAGGTCCTTCATTAGCTTGAAAGGAGTTACAGAAATCCAAGCTCTCTATTTATTTATAAAGGTCAGTGCTAAGCCACACAAACCACAAGAATCATATAGCACAGAAGGAAGCCATTTAACGTCACACAGCATCCTGACTTGGAACTATATCGCCGTCCCTTCACTGTCACTGGGTCAAAATACTGGAACTCCCTTCCTAACAGCACTGTGGGTGTACCTACCCCACATGGACTGCAGCGGTTCAAGAAGGCAGCTCACCACCACCTTCTCAACGGCAATTAGGGATGGGCAATAAATGCTGGCCTGGCCAGCGACGCCCACATCCCAAAAACAAATATTAAAAACCCTCTATATATTGCCCTGTGGGGGTGTGACACATTCTTAAACTTTCATCGTGCTTGTCTGAACAACTTGGAGCACTTGAGCGAGCGATAATGGTGAACTACATCATTGACTGATACAGCACAGGCGGCGGACATTCAACCCTTCATGCCTGTGCTGGCTCTTTGAGCTATCCAACTGGTCCCACTCTCCCCTGCTCTTACCTCATGGTCCGAAATATTTTTTCCCCTTCAAGTGTTTATCCAATTCTCTTCTGAAAGTTACTATTGAATCTGCTTCGATCGCCCTTTCAGACAGTGAATTCCAGATCACAACAACTTGCTGCGCCAAAGAGAAATTCTCCCCCCACACCCCCAGGTCCTTTGCTTGAGGCATCCCAGGTTAATACCACAACCAAGATCACGGTGTGAGCTGAGTTAGTTAATCTCAGCCTGCACAATTTTACAACCCTAGAACTACCCTCACTGTTGCTGGGTTAGGGAGAGAAGAAGCTAATAAAACACAGTGCACTCCCGCCCCCGATCACTGTCCCTTTCACAGCTGTTGACAGTTAACATGTGGACCCTGGGGAGCATATTGCTTTTCCCGTGATGCCTCTGACAGTCAAACAGTCTACAGGCACTAGCAAGATTCACAGGTTAAGAATGCAGTTGGGTCCTGGCTCGAGTCAGTAGCTTCAGGAAACAAAGGGACAATCTTGTGAGCGAGGGGCAGAGGGAAAGCGTGGGGGAGAGGGCACAGAAGAGGGAGAATGGGAGTGAGAATAATGGATAGAGGAAACGACGTGTTGGAGAGAGCGAGAGAGAGAACGAGCAGATACCAGTCTGGGAGGGGTGTTGTGAGACGTCACAGGGTGCTCCATCCTCCTCAGTTGCCCATCAACAGTCTTCAGTCGCTCCTTGTCTGCAGATGTGATGCCAAACTCACTTTGCCAGACCGCAGTCACCGAGTTAATGAGTGGTTCGTCGTTCTGTAAACTCCAGCTGTTGTAGCATGGCGGGTTCATGCTCTTCCACAGAACCAGCTCCCTGTCAGCAAGGTACCGATACAGTAGCTCATACGTGCACAGCACCAACCTCTGCCCCTAGACACAGAGTTAAAACACAACTACATCTGTAAAATGCACAGCCATCCATTAGAAATTCCAGGCACTACTAATGGTCACTCAGTGAAATCCAACGTGATAAATACTACTGGTGACCAGTGCGCCACACACACCATCCCCTCCTGCACATGTATCGGCTGTTCCATCATTGTCACGGGATCAAAATCCTGGAACCCCCTCCCTCACAGCACTGTGGGAGCACCTTCAGCACACTGGCATTCTGAGCTGTGAAAGGTGCTATACAAATGCAATTCTTGTTTCTTACAGCTGTCTGTGGCGCAGTTGGTATCACACTCGCCTGCCTCAGAAAGTTGCAGGTTCAAGTCCCACTCTACAACTTGAGAACAAAAATCTAGGCTGACACTCCAGTGTAGTACTGAGGGAGTGCGGCACTGTCGGAGGGTCAGTACTGAGTGAGCGCTGCACTGTCGGAGGGTCAGTACTGAGTGAGCGCTGCACTGTCGGAGGGTCAGTACTGAGTGAGCGCTGCACTGTCGGAGGGTCAGTACTGAGTGAGCGCTGCACTGTCGGAGGGTCAGTACTGAGTGAGCGCTGCACTGTCGGAGGGTCAGTACTGAGTGAGCGCTGCACTGTCGGAGGGTCAGTACTGAGTGAGCGCTGCACTGTCGGAGGGTCAGTACTGAGTGAGCGCTGCACTGTCGGAGGGTCAGTACTGAGTGAGCGCTGCACTGTCGGAGGGTCAGTACTGAGTGAGCGCTGCACTGTCGGAGGGTCAGTACTGAGTGAGCGCTGCACTGTCGGAGGGTCAGTACTGAGTGAGCGCTGCACTGTCGGAGGGTCAGTACTGAGTGAGCGCTGCACTGTCCGAGGGTCAGTACTGAGTGAGCGCTGCACTGTCCGAGGGTCAGTACTGAGTGAGCGCTGCACTGTCCGAGGGTCAGTACTGAGTGAGCGCTGCACTGTCCGAGGGTCAGTACTGAGTGAGCGCTGCACTGTCCGAGGGTCAGTACTGAGTGAGCGCTGCACTGTCCGAGGGTCAGTACTGAGTGAGCGCTGCACTGTCCGAGGGTCAGTACTGAGTGAGCGCTGCAATGTCCGAGGGTCAGTACTGAGTGAGTGCTGCAATGTCCGAGGGTCAGTACTGAGTGAGTGCTGCACTGGCGGAGGTGCCCGTCTTTTGGATGAGATGTTAAATGGAAGCCCCGTTTGCCCTATCAGGTAAAAGATCTCATGGCACTGTTCTAAAGAAGGGATCGGGGGGTGGGGGGGGGTTCTCCCTGGTGTCCCAGCCAATATCAAACCCTCAATCAACATGGCAAAAACAGATTATCTGGTCATTATCACATTGCTGTTTGTGGGATCTTGCTGTGCGCAAATTGGCTGCCGCATTTCCTACATTAAAACAGTGACTACACTTCAAAAAGTATTTTTTTTTTTGGCTGTAGAGCACTTTGGGAGGTCTGGTGGTCATGAAAGGCGCTATATAAATGCAAGCATTTCCTTTCTCCTTCAACACAATACTCAGCTGGCTGCATGCTTTAATGGCTGCGCCCCCAGTTCTGAAGTGCGGTCCCTGCCAGAGATTAAACCTCCCCCCCACCCCACCGCCCACACTCACCAACAAACTCTCCTGCAGGCGCAAGACGTCCTGTGCCCCCAGCCAGTTGTGCAGAGACAGCAGATCCAAGGCACATCTGGAGGAGAATAAGGCGGACTGCTCCTTCTCGCCAACTATGGCGGCCACTTCAGCAGCTGTCCTCAGTGAAGCCACGTCTCCCTTCTTTGCCAAGATCTTGGCCGCGTCATAAGGCGATTTGGCTGTTAGATAGCTGGAACAGTGCAGGATGTGGTGAGCAGAAAGTTCAACCAATTGCTGCTACGTTAACTCAAATCACGTGCTCTCCTATTTCTCTCTCTCGCTGTCCTCCAATATACACCAACAGTTAGGAATAAGTTTCATTCTTGGAAGGCTGACTTGTCAGCCAGGATTTCTCACTTGTTGGTCACTGCCACCAGTAAACCATCCCCTTACCTCCTCCCCCACAGTGAGATATCCCCAACTATTTACATGGAAGTTAGGGGCGGCACAGTGGCGCAGTGGTTAGCACCGCAGCCTCACAGCTCCAGCGACCCGGGTTCAATTCTGGGTACTGCCTGTGTGGAGTTTGCAAGTTCCTCCTGTGTCTGCGTGGGTTTTCTCCGGGTGCTCCGGTTTCCTCCCACAAGCCAAAAGACTTGCAGGTTGATAGGTAAATTGGCCATTATAAATTGCCCCTAGTATAGGTAGGGGGTATGGGAATATAGGGACAGGTGGGGATGTGGTAGGAATATGGGATTAGTGTAGGATTAGTATAAATGAGTGGTTGATGGTCGGCACAGACTCGGTGGGCCGAAGGGCCTGTTTCAGTGCTGTATCTCTAAACACACTAACAGGCCATTTGGCCCAACCAATCTGTGCTGGTGTTTAGCCTCCGCATAGATAAATAGTCCCAATCACACTTACCCACCCAGTGTCCTTCAGCAACCCAGTATCTTCACACCCCCCCCACCACCCCCCCAACTCCAATCTAATCTCGAAGGTCGACAGTTTCTATATAATCTCTTGTCTTTGGTCCTTTGTTTGAAAACCCTCAACTACTGGGGACAGACTGTTTCCATCTACACTGCCCTTTCCATTTTAAACACAAAATTACACAGCATGCACAGCACAGAAACAGCCCATTCAGCTCAACTGGTCCATCGTGGCATTAATGTTCCACATGAGCCTCCTCTCAGCCCTACTTCATCTCACCCCATCAACATATCCTTCGATTCCTTATAGGCTTATTTAACTTCCCCTTAAATGCATGATGTTACTCGTCGCAACTACTCCCTGCGGTAGTGAGTTCCACATTCTCACCATTCTCTGGGTAAAGAGGTTTCTCCTGAATTCCCTATTGGATTTATTGGTGACTATCTTACATTTATGGACCCTAGTTCTGAGTCTCACCCACAAGTGGAAACATCTCCTCTGTGTCCACCCTATCAAACCTTTTCAACACTTTTTTTAAAGACTTCAATCGGGTCATCCGAGAGTATTGTGTACAGTTTTGGTCTCCTTTATCTGAGGAAGGATATACTTGCCAGAGAGGGAGTGCAGCGGAGGTTCTCCAGACTAATCCCTGGGATGGCAGGATTGTCTTATGAGGAGAGAGTGAGGAAACTGGGCCTGTATTCTCTAGAGTTTCGAAGAATGAGAGGTGATCTCATTGAAACTTACAAAATTCTTACAGGGCCTGACAGGTAGATGTAGATAGGATGTTTTTCCCCTGGCTGGTGAGTCTAGAATTAGGGGAGAGAGACTCAGAATAAGAGGTTGGCCATTTAGGACTGAGATGAGGAGGAATTTCTTCACGCAGAGGGTGGTGAATCTTTGGAATTCTCTCCCCTAGAGGGCTGTGGAAGCTCAATCATTGAGCATGTTCAAGACAGAAATTGTTAGATATCTGGATACTAATGACATCAAGGAATATGGGGATAGTCGGGGAAAGTGGCGTTGAGGTAGATGATCAGCCATGATCTAATTGAATGGTAGTGCAGGCTCGACGGGCTGAATGGCCTACTCCTGCTCCTATGTTCCTTTGGTCTTCTCTTTCTAGAGGAAGGAGCCCGAGTTCATTCAATCTTCCCTGATGTGTAAAACCTCTCAATTTTGGTATCTTGTTTTGCACGTTCTCCAGTGTCTGTATGATGAATCCACTTGCGGGTGAGACCAGAATGAGGGTCATATATATATTTTAAGAGTGTCATTTCCACCCCTTCGGGTGAAGACAGCGCCAGCTGACTAGGTGCACTGTTTAATGCCCCAGTCCCTGACCTTGTTAACTGCCGCGCCTCACCCTTCCCAAGATCATCTCAGAGCACAGGTCTGAGCATCAAACTTGGCGTCTTCTTGGTTAGTCCGATACTGAGTGGGGTATTTACCCAGGGCTGCAGTAGGAGAACTTGACTTTAATGTTATGGGGCGAGCACAATAGAAATAGAGCGAGAGAAACCCTCCAGGATTGCTCTGAAGTCTCCAGGAATTAACGATTAATCTCCAAAATATTGCCATGAGCAAACCAAGGAGAAAAATCATAGTCACATTTAAAAAACTGAGCATGATTATTTTAAATTCCTTTGAATACTAATTTATTAGTCATAAAAACATTGGCGATAGAATTAAAAGTGCTGTTTGATTGGATGATGCTTGACTGTCAATCAGGTGATGAAGGGTTTGCTGGGTCTCCCATTGGCTGGAAAGGGGAAGGCGGGTGTTAGAGGATGGATGGGTCAATTGACCAATGGCAGGGGAGCATGGACAGGGCAGGACGATTGGAGCCAGGTGGTCATGTGATGACACCTCCATGAATTGGAGGCTCCAATTCCAGAGTTGGCACTCAGTAGGCACGATGCAGACCGGGGCATGTTCTAGATGGTTTAATTGCCGATACTGAACTCTTACCATTTAGCTGCAATGGTGTAATGGCCGTCTTTCTCCATGATACTAGCACAGTCGGTGTAGAGCTCCGTCAGCACAGGGTCATCGGCCTGGAGACGGGCTTTGGCGATGGCAATGGCCTCCCTATTGAAACAGAAACAATGTCATAAACAACAACAATTTGCACTTATATAGCACCTTTAACACAAGAAAACATCCCAAGGCACATCACAGTAGCACAATCAGACAAACTTTGACACAGAGTCATGTAAGGACATATTAGAACAAGAGATAGGTTTTTTTTGGGGGGGGGGGAGGGGGGGGAAAAGAAAGAGACAGAGAGCGAGAGAGAGCGACAGAGCGAGCGAGAGGTTTAAGGAGGAAACTCCAGAGCTCAGATCCCAGGCAGCTGAAGGCATGTTTACTGATGGCGGAGTGATTAAAATCAAGGATGCTCGAGAAACGAATTGGAGGAGTGCAGAGATCTCAGAGGGTTTTTAGGGCTGAAGGTTACAGAGGTAGGGAGAGGCGAGGGATTTCAAAACAAGGATGAAAAATTTAGATCGAGACATTGCCGGGCCGGGAGCCAAATGTAGGTCAGTGAGCACAGGGGTGATGTTTGAATGACACTTGTTGCGAGTTAAGATATAATTGCTTTCAATTTGTTTCGAAGATGCCAGTTATAAAAGAGAACAGTTTTACTCCTGGAGCTTAAGTTTAATTGGTGAAAAATAAAATTCCAGAGCATTTTTAAGGATTTATTTTAGATCTTTCAGTGCTGGAAAGCACGGGAAGGGGGTAAAAACAGTATAAGATAGAAAGAAAAAGGTAGCTTGTACACAAAAGTTGTCAGTGCTCACTGGCAATGTATTCTCGATGTATGGGTGTGGACAAGGATTAGAATTAGACTCTTCAATAAATCGGCACAAAATACTGAAAATGCTGGAACTCTGAAATGAGATCAGAAAATGCCGGAAATACTCAGCAGGTCTGGCAGCATCTGTAGAGAGAGAAACAATATCCTACAAAAAGATAGGCATAACTGGGACCCATGCAGAACATGCGGAAGTTCAGCCAGGCGGAGGAGGGTGGTGGTGAATGGGGACTGGTTGGGCCTCTGTTCAAGGAAGATGCGGAGAGCCCTCAGACTGTCCTGGTGGGGGATGGAGGTGTAGAGAGATTGGACGTCCATTATCTTTTGTTTATTTTTTAAAATTTATATATTCTTTTTAAATTATTTATTCTTTAACCATGTGCCAGTCAAACTTATTTTTCATGTTTTTGCTATCAGAGCTGTTCAATATTCTGCCATTAGCACTCTCTCTGCACTCGTGCTTTGTCTTTCACTATACCTATTTAGCATTCCATTTGCATTCTGTTCCATGGCATCTCTGTCATTTAATCTCTCCCCCCTCCGTCCTATCACGGTCCTTCTTTCTGGTTCTTCTTCCCCCTTCCACTGGGGCGGCACAGTGGCACAGTGGTTAGCACCGCAGCCTCACAGCTCCAGCGACCCGGGTTCAATTCTGGGTACTGCCTGTGTGGAGTTTGAAAGTTCTCCCTGTGTCTGCGTGGGTTTCCTCCGGGTGCTCCGGTTTCCTCCCACATGCCAAAGACTTGCAGGTTGATAGGTAAATTGGCCATTAGCAATTGCCCCTAGTATAGGTAGGTGGTAGGGAAATATAGGGACAGGTGGGGATGTGGTAGGGAATATCGAATTAGTGTAGGATTAGTATAAATGGGTGGTTGATGGTCAGCACAGACTCGGTGGGCCGAAGGGCCTGTTTCAGTGCTGTATCTCTAAACTAAAAACTTTCTCAAAGATTGTTACATTTCTAACTTGTGCCAGTTCTGATGAAGGGTCGCAGACCTGAAACATTAACTGTTTCTCTCTACACAGATGCTGCCCGACCTGCTGAGTATTTCCGGAACTTTCTGTTCCCGCTTCAATAAATTGATTGCGAAGAGGATGAGAAAGCACAGATTTTGAGGAAAATATTAAGTGCTTTTACAGATCAAAGGGTCAGTCTTGACTTAGTATCTAGCACTCGCTTGATTTAACGCGTCCCATCCCAAACTCGAAAATGTAGGAAACAATAAGGAGTAGAGTAAAAGATTTCAGGGGGACAGACTGTTGAAATGGGCAGACAGATGGCAGATGAAGTTTAATGCAGGGAAGTGTGAAGTGATTAATTTAGGTAGGAGGAATGAGGGAAAAGCAATATAAATGAAAAGATAAAATTTTAAACGGGGTGCAGGAAGAGAGAGAACTGGGGGTTTACATACACAAGTCTTTGAAGGTGGCAGGACAGGTTGAGATGGCTTTATAAATACAGAAATAGAATACAAAAACAAGGAAGTTGTGCTAAACCTTTATAAAACACTGGTTAGGTCTCTGTTGGAGTATTGTGTCCAATTCTGGGCACCTCACTTTAGGAAGGATGGCAAGGCCTTAGAGAAGGTGCAGAGGAGATTTACCAGAATGGTATCAGGGATGAGGGACTTCAGTTATGTGGAGAGACTGGAGACGCTGGGACTGTTCGGAGTTAGATGATCAGCCATGATCATAATGAATGGTGGAGCAGGCTCGAAAGGCCAAATGACCTAGTCCTGCTCCTATTAAGGGGAGATTCAGTAGAGGTGTTCAAAATCATGAATGGTTTTGAGTAAATTGAGAGAACGGTTTCTACTTGTAGAAAGGTCGCGAACCAGGGACACAGATTTAAGTAAATTGCAAAAAAAAAAAGGAAAGATGAGGAAATTTGTCGTGATCTGGAACGCGCTGCCTGAAAGGGCAGTGGAAGCAGATTCAAAAGAGAATTGGATAAATACCTGAAGGGAAAACATTTACCTGACTCTGGGGAATGAGCAGGGGGTTTGGGATCAATTGCACAGCTCTTTCAAAGAGCCGGCAAAGGCACGATGGGCTGAATGGCCTCCCTCAGTACTGAAATATTCTGTGAAAGATGACACCTCTGACAGTGTAGTGCTGCACTGGAGGTGTCAGCCTGGATTTTGTGCTCAAGCGTCTGGAGTTGAGACTTGAACCCACAGCCTTCCAATAAAGAGCTACTGTTCCACACTCCAACAGCCAAACCCATCCTGTCCCAACACAAACCACCCGTCTCACTTCTACCTGAACAGCTGGTGAGATTGGAGAAGTCTCACTGCCTCGTACACCTTGTGAATGGACAGGAGGTAGGTGGCAGCCTTGATGTACTGTTCCTGGAAACACAGCTGCTTTGAAAAAGCCTCAATTGTCCTCACCCAAACCGCATATCCAGCTGGAAGAAACAAAGAACATCATTTAGTATGGGGGGTATTCCCCCAGTGAGCTTAATGATAAACGTCAGTCCTAGAAAATGGAACACTTTCCCAGTTCAGGCAAGCAGTGTCGGCAAACACTCCCAGGGCAGGTACAGCACAGGTTAGATACAAAGTAAAGCTCCCTCTACACTGTCCCATCAAACACTGCCTGGGCTGGTACAGCACAGAATAGATACAGAGTAAAGCTTTCTTTACGCTGTTTATCATTTTCTGATGATTATAACCTCTCTCACTGTTTAGTGATGAATCTGAATAAATTGGGCTAGTCACAAGGAGTTTTAGTCCTGTAATGAATGCGTTAGTTGTGATTTGTTCAACTGTGCTGTATTAGATAGTGCTTGCACATCAACATTATGTGGAACTGATAGCATTGTAACCAATCTGGATTCACACAGTAGTGAAGATTGACACGAGGTTAAGGGGTATAAAAGTACTAGAGTTAGGTTTGGTGATAACACATGGAAGTCACTAAAGAGAATTGTAATTCCATGTAAAATAGCTAGAGTCAGCCACTTTATCAGTACTGATGCAGTCTCTAGTGAGATACCTTTACTGTTGAGTAAGCCTTCAATGAAAAAGGCACAAATGAAACTTGACCTGGAGTATGATAAGACAATTGTTTATGGAAATTCAGTGAATTTGCAGTTTACCCAGTCAGGGCACTATTGTATCCCCTTATTAAATTCTGATGTTTCTTGTCAACGCTAAAGAAGTATTAATAGCATCAGGTGATAAGAATCAGAGATTAAAAGCAAAATTATCTTAAAGTTACACAGACAATTTGCTCACTCTTCTTGTCAGATTAAAAACCCTGCTAAAAGATGCAGGTGTGATTGATGAAGAGTTTACGAGGATAATAGAAGAGATTAGTGAAGTGTGAAATCTATATATAAAAAAAATCAGAGGACACCAACATGCCCTGTTGTAAGTCTTCTGTTGGCATGTGACTAACGAGGTAGTTGCCATGGATTTAAAGGTACGGGACAAAGGCAAGAATATTTTCATTCTAAATTTTATAGACCCAGCAACTAGATTTAGTCTTTCTACAATAATAAATACCAAGGAGAAAAGGGTGATTATAGATACAATCATAGAGAAATGGATAGGGACTGGACTTGGGGCACCAGCTAAGTTTCTGACCAATAATGGTGGGGGATTTGCCAATGACGAGATCAGAGACATGTAATTATGGTTATGAATACTGCAGCTGAATGTCCTTTCAGCAATTGGCTTTGTGAAAGGAATCACACAGTGGTTGATGAAATGTTACATAAAATCTTAGCTGACCAACCAAACTGCAAGTTGACAACTGTTCTGGCATGGGCGGTTCATGCAAGGAATTTGCTTCAGACAGTTGGGCGATATAATCCCTATTAATTGGTCTATGGGCGTAATCCCAAATTGCTCTCTGTATTGTCCGACAGTCCTCCTGCTCTAGAAGGTACTACAATTAGTTGCATTTTTTCTGCACATTTGAATACTTTACATGCAGGGGGACCAGCTTTCATCAAGGTTGAGGGCTCTGAGAAAATTCAGAGAACGTCGAGGCATCGTATAAGGTCGTCTGAGGTGGAATTTAATTCAGGAGATTTGGTGTATTTTCAAAGATAGGTTCATAGGGAATGGAAGGGCCCTGGTAAGGTCATCAGTCGTGGTCAAAAGACAGTAGTAATCAAGCATGGAAATCAAACTGTTCAGGTTCATTCCTTGCCATTAATCAGGGTTGATTATAAAATCTCAGAATCTGAGCAGCTGATTGAGGGAGAAGAGGCACCTTGTACCTCAAATGCTCATATGTTTTGTGATGAAGATCCTGAGGAACAGAATACAGTGGATCAAGGATTGGATAGTGTCAAGAAAACACGATATGCCAAATGAGAAATTTTAATTAATCGGTTGGAAACTTATATCAAACTTTTCATGAAAAAAAATCCTACTTTTAAAACTTTTAAAGAACTGGCGGCCAAGATGGCCAACGTAATTTGCATCTGAAATACTTTTCACATTCCAAGGCCTCCAACAGGAGACACATGTCTGATGAGCCTGGACCCAAAACAATGGCTTAGCACGACGTTCAAGGCCGTCCTGACACATTGACTTTGAAAGTGCAAGTGTAAATATTGGCATCCTGGGGCCTGAGGAGATGGAAATTCCTAACCTTGAATCTCATTAGAAGGTTCCAGAGAATACACTGAGGCAGTCATGTGACCATCTGTCTATCTCTGTGAAAGCTGGGAGTTTCCTTGGACAGAGAGAGACAAGCAATGACTGGAACTATGCAGAAGCAGAAGGGCTGTGTTTCTCCTTCTCTCTCTCTCCAGATAACATCACAGGTTTAAAAACTGTCTGCGACTGTGGACACCTCAAGGCTACAGATTGCTACAGAGACACCAGGGGAAGAGAGCCACCTACAAGTCTATCTCCAAGAGAACCCTGAGCCAAGTGGGCCAGCTGCAAAGTGCACTTCCACCAGCCAAAGACATCAAGAATACAACTTTAGCTGCAAGACCAGAGCATCATCCAACCTCACAGACTGTATATAAAATTTTTATTTATTCTGGAATCTAATCCAACCACAAAATCTACTTCTCACTCTGTAACCTATTTGCGTGTGTGCGATTCTCGTGTGAGTGTGCCTGTGAATGTGTAACGTTTAAAAAAAATTATTTTCTTTAGATCTGGTTTAAATTGTTAAGTATAATAAACTCACCGCTTTCCTGTTTGAACTAAGAAAACCTGTCCAATTGGTTCTTTCACGATCACAACAAAGGAAAATGGTAAATACTCACTGAGGTGGTCAGCACATCCACTGTTTAAAAGTGAATAAACGCTGTTGCAGTCAAGTAAGAGGAGGGGAGCTTTTAACCCCTCCTCACCTTGCCACAACAATAGTAATGTCAGCGATTATGATGCTCAAGCAAGAGATATTGCATCCAAAGGCCAACTGCCCAGAGTATGTACTCCGGTGACATATATTCCAGAGGGGTCTAATAAATACAACAATTGTGGGATGTGCAGCAAAACCTACTGGCAAGTTTAAATACTGGTTGAATGTTCAATGACGGCCAAGAAGCCAGAACCATGGACAGGCAGAATGGGGTGAAAGAGTGGAGGGTAAGACAGCGCAGTGCAAGCAGGTCTGGAAGTGACTCTTGTGTAAGGAAACAGTCACTTACTGGAGAAAGAGCCTCCGATAGTGCGCAAGGGAGATCTTATAACAGAAGTCCTGAAAGACATCAAAGAGCTAATAGAGGCTGTAGTTTGAACAGATTCCACAACAAAGGCTAGAGGGCAGTCTCAGAATAAAACTAGAAGCAGAAGTCCTCATGACTGTGAAGTTTTAGCGGCTGCCAATAAACTTGAGGATAAACTAATAAGAGAAGCAAAACATAACGAATTAGAGAGTTGGAGAGCGTTTGGAGTTTATTCTGAGGTACCAGGGGACAGCCAGCCTAGTCACATAGATGGATTTGTACTGAAAAAGTCCTTCCCGGTGGGACTTATAAGGCTAAAGTGAGGTTAGTTGCGAGGGGTTTTGAAGAGTGACTGGGTGATACCGATGTTAGAGTGGACCCTCCCACAGCTGGAAAAGTAATCTTGAAAATCTTTTTAGCTCTTCTGGTCACATATTCATGGGAGTGTAGATCCATTGACAGAAAAGCTGCATTTCTGTAGGGTGATGCTTTCCAGAGAGAAGTGTTTCTGAAATCACCTAAAGAGGCAGCAAATACTGAAGGAAAACTACAGGAACTGAACAAATGCGTCTATTGCATCAATGATGTTTCCACGGGTAAAAGGAACAGAGGGGTCCCATGCAAACATTTCAAGGACTCCCTGAAGAAGTCCCTCTCTGTGTGCCACATCGACCATCGCCAGCGGGAAGCGCAGACCTGGAGATGCTACATCAGGAGGGCTACAGACACCTTTGAGACTGAGCGTAGAACCAGCATGAAAGAGAAAAGGAAGAGAAGGATAGACCCAATTACCCCCAGCAGTAACTACACCTTCAATTGTACCCGCTGTGGGAGGATCTGCTGGTCACCAATAGGCCTGACCAGCCACCAGCGGGCCTGTAACCGGTGACTACAACCGTCCCAAATTCTTCGTCCGTGAAGAAATGCCATGAGAGGGGGTGTGGTATTTCTCGGTGAGATCTGTTTTGCTTAAAATTGGTTGTGTCCAGCTAAAAGCAGATCCGCAATGTTTTATTGGTATCATAAAGGGAAACCTGCAGGCATCTTCATGATGCATGTTGATGATTTTTTATGGGATGGTGCTACAGGTTTTGAGAAATATGTTATTAATAACATTAGGGCAGAATTTAAGATTGAGAGTCAGGCTTATGGGGCCTTTAAATATATTGGTTTAGATATTAAGTCTGGAATATGTTTGAATCAACAATCCATTTAGAGAGTGTTACTCCCATCCCGGTTAGTCCCGTTAGGTCATCTATCTATCTGAAGAAGAGACTGAGCAATTGCGAAGCTTGATTGGTCAATTAAACTGGTTGCGCTCTCAGACTAGGCCTGATGCTAGTTTTGATGTGCTGGAGTTAAGCATGATGATGAAACATCCAAAAGTTGAGAATGTTTTAAGGGCAAATAAAACACTAAAATTAAATCTGGAGAAATGTGCACTGAAGTTCCCATCTTTAGGTGACCCAAAGAACATGAAACTAGTAATTTTTAGTGATGCTTCACATGCTAATCTTGCTGATGGATATTCCTGAGGGGTGAAAATGGGAAATGTTGTCCTTTAGCTTGGGAGGCTAAGAAAATAAAACAGGTTGTTAAAAGCACTTTAGCTGCGGAAACACTGGGTCTTGTGGAGGCGGTGGATATGGGGTTCTATTTGTCAAATATTTTGGGAGAAATACTAAACAAGGGACATACTGAAGATAGGATACCCATTGAATGTTATGTGGATAATTATTCTTTGTGGGACAATGTACACTCTACAAAAAGTGTGAGTGAGCAAAGACTACGTATTGACCTTGCTGGATTGAAACAAATGCTGGAGAGAAAGGAAATCTCCAAACCCAAATGGGTAGATGCAAATCATCAGCTATCCGATTGCACTAACATTTCTCTTTGTGAAACAAAGAAATTGTTCGGGATGCTGGAGCAGGGGCATCTCACAATACTTTGTACCCAATATGAAATTTATTTTGAAATGTTCTTTGAGCATGTTAGTCTAAGTTTTATTATAAAAGAAAGAAGGGAATCTGTTAATTGTGTATCATTGTTTAATTATATGCAGGTGGAGGGTGTTAACTGCAATCTTACTTGAGCATTTATAAGCAGGCAGTTACTGAGACTGGTGGAGGGTTTGAGTGAGGAGCTACATGTTTGCAATCCTTTTGCTCTGTGCAATAAAGGTGAAACTGAGTAAAGATAGGCTCCAGCATTATCCTTCCACAACAGGCTTTCTGGAGTTTAACACCCGTAAAGAGTAGTGGGCGAAACTGGGACCGGAACGTGATCGCGCCCCTGCCTGAACCTCCAGCCAAAACCTCACCACCTAGGCTCCACACGTGAAGAGCAGGCAAGCTATTGGGAGGGTCAGGCTTGCCTGTGAATCTGCAGCCAGGAACGCTCTGGGCCTTCGGGAGAAGGGAGGGGAAGTAGAGAAGACGGGAAGAAAGGGAGATCAGGTTATCAGTGAGGAAAAGGACGAGAGGTGACCATTGAGGAAACTGCAGGACGGGTTCACCCAGCTGCTGCTGTTTTCTTGTTAAAGTTTGTTCTCAGGCTATGGGCGTCGCTGGCACGACCAGCATTTATTGCCCATCCCTAATTGCCTTCGAGGGGGGGCTGGTGAGCTGCCTTCTTGAACTGCTGCAGTCCATCTGGTGCGGGTACACCCACAATGCTGTCAGGAAGGGAGTTCCAGGATTTTGACCATGCGACAGTGAAGGAATGGTGATCTAGTTCCAAGTCAGGATGGTGTGTGACTTGGAGGGGAACTTGCAGGTGGTGGTGTTCCCATGCATCTGCTACCCTTGTCCTTCTAAGTGTCAGCGGTCGTGGTTTGGAAGGTGCTGTCTAAGGAGCCTTGGTGCATTGCTGCAGTGCATCTTGTAGATGGTACACACTGCTGCCACTGTGCGTCAGTGGCAATGGGAGTGAATGTTTAAGCCGAGAGGCTCAGAGGGCCTGTAAAAGAAAACCAGAGCAGAAAACTTACCCATGGGTGCCATAGCAACTAAAGAGTCATTCAGCTCCCCCCTCTCAGTGGCCATCTCCAAGGCTCCCTTCACATCTCCTTTCCACAGCAACAGCTGGTAACATATTTCAGGATGTCCGGCTTCTAGATGATTCTGACCTGTTCAGGAACAAGAAGCAAACACACAATGCATTGAAATTGAAGCTGGCAATAAGACATTTTGAAAAAAAAAATCTTTACATCAATTCATTGGTTTACCCTTCCCAAGGTGGAAGGACAGATTCCATTATCGATATTATATTTTACAACCCTCCACGATCTCCGCGCGCCTCCAATTCTAGCCCCTGGTATGTCCCCGATTTTCATCGCTCCACCATTGATGGCCGTGCCAATAGCTGCCTGGGCCCCAAGCTCTGGAATTCCTTCCCTAAACTTATCCGCTCCCCTCTCTCCACGCCTCCCCCCCCCCCCCCTCGGTTACGATGCTCCTTAATATCTCCCTCTTCAATCAAGGTTTGGTCTCTTTCCTCATATCTCATATCAATTCTTGCCCCATTATGCACTTGGGAAGCATTCTGGGGTGTTTACCATATCAATAGGCGCCATATAAATGCTATTTGTTGTTGTTGTTGAATAACTCCGTCCAATTACTATTGCTGGGCTGGAATTCAATTTGACTGTGATCAGGAGTGTTGGAAAATGTGATGCAAAAGGGTTACGAGGAAGCAAGCGACAGCGCCTTGCGTCCCAGGACACACGACACTCGCGGATGTCAGTATGATGTCACTCGTGTGCGTATTTATCAGAGCGTGCACACAGACCCGGGAGTAAAAGCGTCAACGGAGCAGAAAGCCTCTGCTCCGCTGACAACTCAGTCACCGGAAGGCAGGGGTCAAGCGCGATTCTTGCAATCCTAGCGCCGTGCTCATCCACCATTCTACACTTTCCCGACTCCAGGGAGTGATTCCAGCTGCAACTGAGTCCATTGCTAACACTCCGCAGCTGCGAATCTCGGCCGAGCATCGTGGAGTCCAATCGCAGGTCTGCCGCTTTTTAAAAAAAAACTTGTTGTAAACTGAAACCACTGCACAGGCCGGAAGCAATTTGGGACATCCCGAGACAGGGAAAAGCACTATAGAAATGCAAGTCTTTCCTTTGTTTAACGCCTCCTCCTCCACCACCCTCAGAACTCATTGAAAATATAATGTAATGGGCAGATAAGAAAAACGAGTGCAGAACTCTGGTATTAAAATGGTGGCAACGCACATCAGGTGAGTCAGTAGTGGAGGAGGAGGGAAGCAGCATTTTGAGCAAAGTGCCTTCCTTCATCAGCCCTGTTTGAGTGAAGAATCCCATCCAGAACATTAACCGACCCTCCCTCTCAAATACTGACTGATCTGTGCATTTTCCTGCATGCAGCTGTAAAGAGCAGGAGCAATGATGGAGACAGCTCCTACCTTCCTCTTCAAACATCCTGTACAAAGCTGGTCTGTCCACAAAGAGACCCAACTGGATCTCCTCCCCTGATCCCGGCTGCCTCTGGCGTTCAGACTCTGCATCAACACATACAGAAAACACAGTTAAAGAGTAAACCTTTCATACACAACAGGCAATCGCACCTACTGAGGGGTATAGTCGCACAGTGGTTATGTTACTGGACTAACAATCCAGAGGCACGAGTTCAAATCCCGCTTCATTAGCTGGGGAATTTAAATTCAATTAATTAAATAAATATGCAATAAGAAGCTAGTATCAGTAATGGCGGCCATCAAATTGTTGTAAAAACCCATCTGGTCCTTTAGGGAAGGAAATCTGACGTCCTTACCCGGTCTGGGTCTACACGTGACTCCAGACAAGCAGTGTGGTTGACCCTTAACTGCCCTACGAAATGACCTAGTAAGCCTACTCAGTTATATTCAAGAAGACAGCTCACCACCACCTTCTCATGGGCTATTAAGGATGAGCAATAAATGCTGGCCTTGCCAGAGGTGCCCACATCCCACGAACAAATAAAAAAAAAGACTTTTTTTTTTACACAGCGAGTGGTAATGACCTGGAACTCGCTGCCCACGAAGGTGGTGGAAGCAGAGATGATCAATGATTTCAAAAGGAAATTGGATGGGCACTTGAGGGAAATAAACTTGCAGGGCTACAGGGATAGAGCAGGGGAATGGGACTGAGTGGATTGCTCTCCAGAGAGCTGGCATGAACTCAATGGGCTGAATAGCCTCCTTCTATGCTGTAATGACTATGAGGTTGGTTTTGGAAGGGGTGGGTAACAGGAATTAGAAGATTAAAAGGAACGAGGAGCATTCATTGAGGTGTTAGACCTGGCAGAGGTTTAAGTCCCATTTAAGAGGTTTGAACACATAATCAAGGCTGACACTCCCCAGTGCAGTACCGAGGGAGTGCTGCACTGTCCTAGGTGCCATCTTTCTGATGAGCCATTAAACCATGGCCCCTATTTGCCCTCTCAGGTGAGTAAAAGTTTGAAGAACAGCAGGAGAGTTCTCCCCAGGTGTCCCAGCCAATATTTATCCCTCAACAACACCTAAAAAGACAGATTATCTGGTCAGTACCTCAATGCTGTTTGTGGGAGCTTGCTGTGCGCAAATTGGCTGCCACATTTGCTACATTACAACAATGGCTACACCTCAAAAAGTACCTCATTGGCTTTGTGACTCGCTGAGGTGGTGACAGGCGCTACAGAAATACAGGCCCTTTCCTTCCATGCTCAACATGTCTTGCTGTGCACGGCTCACCTTTTGAATACAGGATCTTAGCGAGATTCACGCAGTCCGATTGCAGCTCTTCCTTCGATCGGTGATCATTGGCTGTACTGAGGGGAAGGACTGACCGACCCTTCTTCTTCTTCACTGCAGCCTCTGCAACACAAGGAACCACCTCAAATACATGGCTGATAATCGCTGCTGTGAAACACCCTGGGACATGCGACGCTAAAGTTGTTATTTGTTTGTCACGATCACCCTTCTCTGCCCCGAGTCAGCTCATCTCCTGTTGGAACCCTCATCCTTGCCTTTCTTCCCTCCAGAATGGACTATTCCAATCCTCTCCTGTCAACAACTTCAAATCATCCAAAACTCTACTGCCTGCATTCTAACTCATACCAAGTCCCGTTCGCCTCGGGAGTGCGCTGGGAGCCTCAGTCTGGATTCGAGTTCTGAGGAAGCACTGCACTGTCGGAGGGATCATTTTTCGAAAAAGACTTTAAGCCGAGGCTACATCTGACGGGCGTAAACGATCTAGAGGAAGGGAGGATTGCTAGACATCATTTACCCATGACTGAACGCCAAAACAGACTAATGGATCATTTGTCTCATCGCTGTTGGTGGAACCTTGTGTGTTTCCTTTTGTGGAAAAAAGACAGAGATGGGACCCAACAGTGGTCTTTAAGACTATGAAGTGGTTCGATGGGGCAGACGGAGAGAAGATATTTCTACCTGTGAGGGAGACCAAAACTAGGGGCCATAAATAGAAGATAGTCACTAATAAATCCAATAGGGGATTCAGAAGAAATTTCTTTACCCAGAGACTGGTGAGAATGTGGAAGTCGCAACCACAGGAAATAGTTGAAGTAAATAGTATCGGTGCATTTAAACCTCACGCTGGTGCAGCGATGGAGACTGGAGCTGAATTACATCAGCGGAGCACAGTCGAGGGAGCTTAACTCTGCGCTGAAACCCTGTATTCGCGGGTCCTCTGGCTCCTGCATCCTCACACAGATGAGCAGAAATCTCTCCAGGTACGTTCTTTGCCAAACAAGAGGCTCACCTGGTCTCTCCCTTCTCCTCTCAACTTTGAGCCTCTCTTTCTTCCCCTGAGGAGTTTGGTTCGTTGCAGCTTGTGGAGTGTTGGGAACGAGGGGATCTGTGTTCTCCTGTGCTCTGAGCTCCTCCAGAGATGCTGTCAGGAAGAGACAGGAGAGAGAGGCATCAATTCCACATTACAATGACAACAATTTGCATTTATATAGCGCCTTTAACGTATTAAAGACATCCCAAAGCGTTTCACCAGCAGCACTGGCAAACAAAATGTGGCACCAAGTCACATTAGGAGATATGAGGACAGGCAACCGAAAGCTTGGTAAGAGAGGTAGGTTTTAAGGAGGAGAGCTGGCAAATTGGGGAGGTTTAGGGAGGGAATTCCAGAGCTTAGCGCCTCGGTAGTTGAAGGCACAGCCGCTAATGGTGGACCAATGGAAATCTCGGATGCACAAGAGCCCAGAATGAAGAGATATCTCGGAGTTTGCCCACTCTCTGTGCACATGTATTAAAAACCTCTCTGCTTGCACACATGTCCCGTCTGTATAACTTGGCTTCCTGTTGTTCGTGTTTTTTTTTTGTCTCAGTTTATATCTAATTTATCGATTCCTATGCCCTCATTTAGGATTCTGTCCTCGTAAATTGTAACACCTGACCAGTGTATTTCTACGAATCACTCAAAATGCTTTGTCTTTTTCATTTGCTGTTTTCTCACTCAGTAACTGAAATGTTCATGTCCAAAATAAATCCTAAAAAATGTCTCGTTTCACAATAATTCACCAATTAAATCTGTCCACTGAATTGTCTTTGGAGTCTCTCAATACCATCATTGAAGTTTTTAGACTTGATGCCTTCTGTCTCACTCAAAAGCTCCTGTCGGACTCGACAGCTCGGGGCAAAAATGTGATTCTGAATTTGGATTAAACCGTCCGAACTCATGCAGTGAATCTAATGTCCCAAAGCTGCGTCATAACAGAGGCAGTGGGATCTTTTACAGCAGCCGAGGGGGCAGAGGTGCCCTGCTTTAATGTCTCATCCGAAAGATGGCACCTCCGACAGTGCAGCACTCCCTCAGTACTGGAACCAAGGAGGCTCAGCCGGGGGTTACGGGACTTGAAGCCGTGAGCTTCAGGAGGTGAGTGCGCGACCCACTAGCCCAGGCTGACATCACAAAGAACAGAAGAAAGAGGGGAGGGAACGGGCAAGTGAAAAAGCAAATCATACCTGGAGTTTGTGAAATCCCATTGAACAGTTTTGCCATTTCTACCTCCTCCTGACAGTCATCCTCCTCCTCTCGGTCACCACTAACATCCCTGTTGGTCGTAATATTCGGCACTGGGCTCTCCCGATTCTCTTCTCCTTCCTGCCCTGTCGTTCCTTTCTCATTTTTCTTCCTGGCTTTTTTCGATTTGGGTTTCGGGCAGCTGACCCTCTTTTTGTCCAGCTCAAAAGCCTTTTTGCCTGATTTGAGGAAGAACATTTAAACTGCTGCAATGTTCAACCAACACCTTCCACCCCGCCGAGCCTTTTGAATAAAAGCATCGGATTCAGCCACGGCCGAAACACAGCTCTGCAACCAGTAAACCTCACAGCGTCTCGACCAGTAACAGGAACAGGACGAGGCCATTCAGCCCCTCCAGCCCACCCAGCCAATGAGGTCATGGCTGATCTGTACCTCAACTCCATTCACCTTGCCTTTGCTCTGTATCCCTTGATACCCTTACCCAACAAACATCAATCAATCTCGCTCTAAAGCGCCAATATCCCCTCCCAGCGTCCACATGCTTTTGGAGGCTACTCGGGGAGGGGGGGGGGGGGGGGAAAACACGTGGAGAATTCCAGATTTTCATTAACCTTTGCATGGAAAAGTGCTTCCTGATTTCATTCCGGAACGTCCTAGCTCGAATTGTACCATTCTGTCACTCTGTTCTGGATTGCCCAACCAGAGGAAATCGTTCCTGTGTATCTATCCTATTCAAACATTTAACCGAGGCCCCAACTGCCCTCAAGTGGATCGTAAAGCACAATTTTGAGGAGTGCGGGAGTTTTTCCCCAGTGTCCTGGGGCCAATATTTATCCCTCAACCAACATCACAAAACACAGATTATCTGGTCATGATCACATTGCTGTCTGTGGGGTCTTGCTGTGCGCAATCTGGCTGCTGTGTTTCCTACATTACAATAATGACCACACTTCAAAAGTACTTCTCATTGGCTGGAAAGTGCTGTGGCATGGCCTGAGGCGTTGAAATTTTGCAGTAAAAAACAACACGCATAAAATGAAACACTGCATCAGGAGAATAAAAGGTACAACAATAACTAGAAAACACAAGACACAAGACGCAGCGGTCAGTACCTTTGGGTGGTCTGGTGTGTTCCTGTTTCGAAACATCCCACTGCTGCACCGTGAAGTCATCTCCTCCTGTCCACACGGAGTCTGCATCGACTGGAGACCACTGGACACCAAGCAGCCTCCCGACATGTCCGCGATAGTTACACAGAGGCTCCTCCTTCAGGACGTCCCACACCTGCAGCACAAGAGGCATTCAGGGCTTTCACAAAGGGGAATAAAGCATGTCACATGAAAAGGGACAGTCTCCCTATCGAGCTTGGTCCTCCCACAGCCCAAGTACACTTTACCCCACCCACTGAATGTCCACACAGAGCCCATGTACACTCCACCCATCATGAAACCTACCCTACATTCTGGACAGCACACTTTAGGACAGATGCGAAGACTTTAGAGAGGGTGCAAAAAAGATTTGAGACAATGGTTCCAGGGATGAGGGACTTCATTTACCTGGATAGATTGGTGAAGATGGGTCTTTTTTCTTTCATGGAATGTGGGCATCACTAGCAAGGCCAGCATTTGTTGCCCAACCCCAATTGCCCTTGACAACGGAGTGGCTTACTAGACCATTTCAGAGGGCAGTTAAGAGTCAACCACATTACTGTGGGTCTGGAATCACATGTTGGCCAGACCAGGGAAGGACAGCAGATTCCCTTCCCTAAAGGACATCAGTGAACCAGATGGGTTTTTACAACAATCGATGGTAGTTTCATAGCAACAATACTGAGACTAGTTTTCAATTCCAGATTTTTATTAATTAATTAAATTTAAATTGCACCAGCTGCCTTGGGGGGAATTCGAACCCATGTCCCCAGGGCATTAGCCCGGGCCTCTGGATTACTAGTTCAGTGACATTTCCCCTATGCCACTGTCCTCCTTAAAGAGAAGGTTGAGGGGGAGATTTGATAGAGGGGAGTTAAAAATCACCAGGGGTCTGGACAGAGTAGATCAAGAGAAACTGTTCCCATCAGTGGAAGGGAACCGTTTCTCCCCATCTACCAGAAGACAGTGGCGCAGTGGTTAGCACTGCAGCCTCACAGCTCCAGGGACCCGGGTTCGATTCTGGGTACTGCCTGTGTGGAGTTTGCAAGTTCTCCCTGTGTCTGCGTGGGTTTTCTCCGGGTGCTCCGGTTTCCTCCCACAAGCCAAAAGACTTGCAGGTTGATAGGTAAATTGGCCGTTATAAATTGTCACTAGTATAGGTAGGTGGTAGGGAAATATAGGGACAGATGGGGATGTTTGGTAGGAATATGGGATTAGTATAGGATTAGTATAAATGGGTGGTTGATGTTCGGCACAGACTCGGTGGGCCGAAGGGCCTGTTTCAGTGCTGTATCTCTAATCTAATCTAATCTAATCTAATCTAAGACACCGATTTAGGGTGAATGGCAAAAGAACCAGAGGTGACACAAGGAAAAACATTTTTACACAGCCAGTGGTTAGGACCTGGTGGAGGCAGATCCAATTGTACCTTTTGAAAGGGAATTGGATAAGCAGCTGAAGGCAGACAATATGCAGGGCTATGTGGAAACAGCAAGGAGTGGGACTAGCTGAGCTGCTCTTGGAGAGAGCCAGCAGGAAACAATGGGCTGAATGGCCTCTTTCAGTGCTGTAACGATTCTATTCTATGAAATCTCCTTCCATGGCCCATTTACACTCTGCTAAATTAATAATCATGAATTATAGAAACCCACAAAAGGCTAGAAACCATTTTTGGTCAAGAACATTTCGTTGTTGCCAATTATGTGAAATAAATTGATGGAATAGCCTCTCAATTTGAAGAGTTTATTACCGAGTGAGCACGCACAGCTGTTTCCGCTCAAAATAAATGGGGCACTGAAGTGCCATAACCGACAACTTTGCAATTGGCGTTATTCTAACTAGATAACAGTTCTTGTATTCTGCCGATATAAGCAACGCTGGTTTGAAAGGCAGATGTTTGAAGTGCTGGAGTTTGAATGTACGGGCTACAGAATGCAGTAATTCATCGAGACTACTTCAACAGCACTGTCCTGCCCTGTAACCTCCACATCCCAGAGAGCGAAAAGCAGCGAAATCGTGGGAACACTCAACTCTTCCCAATCCCACAGCCTCTGGATTAGGGATATACATCAACCATCCCTTCTCCATTGGTGGGTCAATGCCCTGGAACACCCAACCCAATACCACTATGCAAGCAGAATGGCGCAGCACAGAGGGAGGCCATTCGGCCTCTCGTGTCTGTGCCGGCTCCTTGAAAGGGCTAGAAGACAAGGGGATGGAAGTCATGCTGCAGCTACACAAAGCCCTGGTTAGACCTGTCAGCAGTTCTGGGCACCACATCTTAGGAAGGATATATCAGCCTTGGAGGGAGTGCAGAATAGATTTACCAGAAAGATACCTGGACTGAGAGTTAAATTACAAGATTATACAAACTAGGATGTATTCCCTGGAATTTCATGTTAAAGAGTGACTTGATCAATGTTCTAAGATATTAAAGTGAACAAATAGGTTAGATGGAGAGAAACTATTTCTGCTGGTTGGGGAGTCTAGGACTTGGGGGCAGAGTCCAAAAATTTAGAGCCAGACCTTTCAGAAGTGAAATTAGGAATCATGTTTACGCACAAAGGGTGGTAGAAGTTTGGAACTTTCTTCTGCAAACAGCAATTGGTGCTGGATCAATTGTTGATTTTAAATCTGCGATTGATAGATTCTTGTTAAACAAAGTATTAAGGAATATGGGGTTAAATGGCCTCACATTCCAATGTTTCTTTCCAATTAGTTCCACTGCCCTGCTCTTTCCCCACAGCCCTGCAAATTTTACCCAACTATTTATCCAATTCCATTTTGAAAGTTACTACTGAATAGGCTTCTACCACCCTTTCATTATCGCATCTCAAATCACAACTCACTGCGTAAAAATGTTTCTTTTCATCTCACCTCTGGTTAACCTGTGTCCTCTGGTCACTAACCGTCCTGCCAGTGGAAATAGTTTCGCCTCATTTACTCTATCAAAACCTTTCGTGATTTTGAACAGCTCTATTAAAACTCCTCTTAACCTTCTCTGCTCCGAGGAGACCAATCCCAGCTTCTTCAGTCTCTCCACATTAACTGAACTCCCTCATTCTGGTAAATCTCCTCTGCACTTTGTCCAAGGCCTTGATATCCTCGAGTTCAGGAAGAAGGTGGCACGCCATCACCTTCTCAGGGCAATTAGGGATGGGCAGTAAATGCCAGTCTTGCCAGGGAAGTCTGAAGTTAAAGCCCTTTGATAGTTTTCCACCTTAAATGAACCAGTAACTCACCTGTGCGGTGCCGTCGTAACAGGCGGACACCAACAATGCATCATGGTGTGGGCTCCAAGCCAGACTGGTGACCTTTCCGGTGTGTCCAGACAGTGTCCTGTATGGCTCAGTTACTGTGACCGGTGTGTCCGGGGATTTCTCTAAAACACAAAGACAATAATATTTTTTATTTGAAAAGCAAGTTGGGGGGGTGGGGGGGGGGGGGGGGGTGGTGGCGGCAGCTCTGTCTGCCTCGGCCTTACAATGGTGCAGAAGTGATCACTAAAGCAAGGAGGCACGGGCTGTTACTGAAAACCTCATCACCTGCCCCAGATACGCCTCCACGGGCTGAATGACACCGAGAGGAATATTGCATGAGCGAGGGAGTGCATGAGCACATGTGAGAGAGATAGGGAATAAGCGAGTGAGAGAACGAGCGAGTCTGCATGTTACAGTCCCCACCTTGTACTGCGGGCATGCTCACCCGAACCACATTTGCTCGCTATATGCAGTGGATTGAATCTACCCCAAGCGTCCGTCACCCATTTGCGATCGTGGAGCGCAGCAGGAAGTGCAGCCTTCGGGCGAGTTTAGTCAGTTGATCCTACTGTGCGTACGAAGAGAAATGCAGGAAGTTAAACTCCCTGCTCATTCTTCCTAGGCAGAGGGAGGAGGCCATTCAGCCCCTTGCGCCCCTACTTCCCCATTGTTACTCACAGACGAAGAAAGTCTTGGCTTCTTCAAACCAACGCAAGCCAGCGTGGATGGATGGGGGAGGGGCATATAACCAACTTGACTGCGATAACTCCCATTGCCAAATAGCCAGCACCCACAACACATGGCCAATGGACACTGATAAACCAGCCCAAGCAGGGTAAGGATGGGGGTGGGGACAGAGTGAAAGATAAGGGAGAGTGAAAGATAAGAAACAGAGGCAGACGTGAAATGTTCAGAGTTGGCGCACAGTTACCCAGCACAGTTTTGAGGTTGTGAATGTAGATGACGGCGTTATTGGAACCAGATGCGATCAGGTAGCTGAGATCGGGCTGCGTGCCGTGCGGGTGATGCCAGCGGATGGCGTTCAGCAGCTTGTGGTGCGTCTGTATGGTGCACAGCAGCTTCAAGTGAGGAGCCTGCAAGATCTCAATCGACCTAGAGAGTGGGGAAAACAAAAAAAGACCAAACACGATAGCAAAACAACGTACACGCAATCGGCCCCAATAAAAAAGAGAACATCAATGACATAAGGGTACAATAAAAACATTCTACCCGTCTCCCTCAATTACATGGGGAAGTTTGCTGGGTTATGGGGAAAAGAGGTGGTGGTGGTGGGACTCATTGGGTGGCTCTTTCAAAGAGCCAATACAAGCACGATGGGCTGAATGGCCTCCTTCTGTGCTATGCAATTTTGTGATTCCTACAATTGTGCGACAAGGATCAGGGCTTCCCGCCTTTTCCCTGATACCACTTTCTTACACTCAGTAATGAACAGCTGAGAGAACTTATTTCAATTCCTGATCTCGTCGAAAGAGCAAACCTTCATTCAGCACAGAATTAAAAATGTTATATCCATCCTCTGGATGTTGGTGTCGCTGGCAAGGCCCAGATACAACTGAGTATAGGCCACTGGAGAGCAACGAACCACGATGATATGGTGTGGGACTGGAGTCACATACAGGCCCAGCCTGGGTAAGGATAGGTGGTGCAGAAATAAATCACTGAACTAAAGCAAGGAGACACTTCCTCTTACTGAAAACCTCTTCACCTGCCTCAGATACGCCCTACATACTGAACTACATTGAAGCGTTGATGGTTAATATCTGTGCAAATACTGCAGCCATATCTGCACACAGCACGACCCCACCAAGCGAGAGGGTGAGAGATCGAGTTTGTGTGAGATAGGGAGCGAGCATGTGCATTTGAAAGCAAGCGAGCATGAGCGAGTGAGCATGCAAGCGACAGAGCGAATTACCGTCCCCACCCTGTACAGTGGGCACGCTCACGCTAACTAAAGGAACATTAGTGAACCAGTTGGATTTTTCTGGCAATCCAACAGTTTTTTGGTCACAGCAGGTCTGTCAGCATCTGTGGAGAGAGTAATAAATGTATTTTTTATGTTTATTTTATTTTAGTTTGTTCAGTTTGTTTCTACTGTGTTTACCCACTGTGTTTTTTCCATGTTTGTGCTTGCGGCTGTTCAGTTTTCTGTCCATTAACACCCTATCTGTACTAATGCTTTGTCTCTCAGCACACCATTAACATATTGTTTGCCTTTGCTCCATGACCTTCTGGTCATCTATTCTGTGACCTTGTCCAATCAATACTTTTACTTTTGTTATCTCTTGCCCCACCCCCGCTTTACTTGCTCAAAATCTTTTATATTTCTTATATCTGTCAGCTCTGAAGAAGGGTCACTGACCCGAAACGTTAACTCTGCTTCTCTCTCCACAGATGCTGCCAGACCTGCTGAGTATTTCCAGCATCTGCAGTACTTTGCTTTTATTTTAGTTTTTTGGTCACATATACCAGCACCAGCTTTTTACTTACAGATAGTATGTTCTTTTTAACCCGATTTTAAATCTGCAAACTGCCATTTGATCCAACTTCTCAAGATTACTAATCCAGTAAAATAACCCCCACAATTCCCCACACCTTCCTCACTTGGAAATATACATCCCGTTCCTTCACTGTGGCTGTGTTAAAATCCTGGAACTCCCTTCCTAACAGCACTGTGGGTGTACCTACCCCATATGAACTGCAGTGGTTCAAGGAGGCAGCTCACCACCACCTTCTCAAGGGCAATTAGGGATGGGGCAATAAATGCTGTCCTTGCCTGCATCCCTAGAACAACTGAAACAAATGCACAAAAGAGACAGGAAGACTAAGCGAGTTTTTTTTATTAAGTGATGTAAAGAGATTGTGAAATATGTTATTGTAAAGTGTTGTCTCACCCGTCATCATTCCCGATAGCTAGGACTTTATTATCAGGTTTCCAGCTCAACTCGCTGTGACCTGGAAGTTTATGCTAATGGTGGCAGGGAAGTAATAAAGAGAGAGAATTTATCAGTAGAGTGCAGCGACCGCTCGAACATCTATACTCTCCACTTGCCTGGATGGGTGCAGCTCCGACAACACTCAAGAAGCTCGACACCACCCAGGGCAAAGCAGCCCGCTTGATTGACACACCATCCACAAACATTCACTCCCTCCACCACCGACACACAGTGGCAGCAGTGTGTACCATCTACAAGATGCACTGCAGCAACGCACCAAGGCTCCTTAGACAGCACCTTCCAAACCCGCGATCTCTACCAACTAGAAGGACAAGGGCAGCAAATACATGGGAACACCACCACCTGCAAGTTCCCCTGCAAGCCACACACCATCCTGACTTGGAACTATATGGCCGTTCCTTCACTGTCGCTGGGTCTAAATCCTGAAACTCCCTTCCTAACAGCACTGTGGGTATACCTACCCCAAATGGACTGCAGCGGTTCAAGAAGGCAGCTCACCACCACCTTCTCAAGCCTCACTAGAGCTGGGCAATAAATGCCCATAAAAAATGTGAATTAATAAAGTTAAAAATTAAAACTTCACTGTGGGCTCCTTCGTGGAGGAGCAATTCTCCCCAGTAGAAAACTCAAATTATTCGGCCCCCTCACTGCCTTCTTCACTTTCATCTCCACAGATCAGGGGTGTCTGAGATTATCTGCTTTCTTTTTCTGTGCAGTAATACAGATCCTCCGGTGCCAGCCATAGCTCAGTGGGTCACGCACTCGTCCCTGAGCCAGAAGGCTGTGGATTCAAGCCCCACTCCAGAGACTTGAGCACATAACCTAGGCTGACACTCCAGTACAATACTGAAGGAGTGCTGCACTGTCAGAGATGCCGTCTTTCGGATGAGACGCTCGTCTGCCCTCTCAAGTGGACATAAAAGATTCCCCGGCCACTATTTTATAGAAGAGCGGAGGAGATCATTCCAGTGTCCTGGTCGATATTTATTGCTTAATCAGCATCAAAAAGAGTAGATTATCTGGTCATTGTCACATTGCTGTTTGTGGGAGCTTGCTGTGTACACTTTACGTCCCGAGATGGTGACAGGTGCTACAGAAATGCAAGTCTTTCTGCTTTCTTTAATGCCCACTTTTTTTTTTTTGAGATTGTGTAATCTGTAAATGAGGAGCTTTGGGTCATCGTGAATAAAAATGTAAACTCCCATCCCAAAAGTGACCTGCACCCCTCCCAAGGTTCATCATGTTTAAGTTAAGCGCCTGGCAGCGGGCCTACCTTGATGCCGTTGGTCTCTCGGATTAACCGGTTGATGTCCTGGGCATCTGCCATGAGCCTCCAGGGGTTGTGCTGCAGGATAATACCCTCGCCCGCACAGCTGTACAGCGTCACGCCTGGTCCATCTCCATCGCCAGCTGACGGAGAGAAAACCCAGAGCCCACCTGTCAGTGCCGACGGTACTGTAAGGGTTAATTGCATGCCTTACATCAAAGTATGGAATGGGACTCACCAGTAGACACGGGGGGCAGTGCGGGTCCCCAAGCCAAGGCGTAAACGGTCTTCCTGTGATAGGAGCTGGAAATTTGAGGTGCTCTGCAAGGAATTACAAAAAGTGAACATTCAATACAGAAAGCACTAGGAAGGCAAATGTTTGCAATAAAGGCCAAGAGAATGGAAGTCTTGCTGCAGTCGTATAGGGCTTTGGGGAGACCACACCTGGAGCACTGTGCAGAGTTATGGTCTTCTTACCCCAAGGAATGATATACTTGCCGTAGAGAGAGGGTGCACTTGTAGCTTCACTAGATTGATTCCTTGGGGTGAGAGGGTTGTCCTATGAAGAGAGATTGAGTAGAATGGGCCTATACTGTTTGGAGTTGATAAGAACGAGAGGTGATCTCACTGAAACATATAAAATTAGGGCGGCACAGTGGCGCAGTGGTTAGCACTGCAGCCTCACAGCTCCAGGACCTGGAGTTTGCAAGTTCTCCCTGTGACCGTGTGGGTTTTCGCCAGGTGCTCCGGTTTCTTCCCACAGCCAGACTTGCAGGTGATAGGTAAATTGGCCATTATAAATTGCCCCTAGTGTAGGTAGGGAATATGGGATTACTGTAGGGTTAGTATAAATGGGGTGGTTGATGGTTGGCACAGACTTGCTGGGCCGAAGGGCCTGTTTCAGTGCTGTATCTCTAAAAAAAAAAAAATTCTGAGATGGCTCGACAGGGTAGACACGGAGAGGCTTTTTCCCCTGGCTGGGGAATCGAGAACATGGGGGCAAAGGCTCAGGATAAGGGGTTCAGCCATTTAGGACTGAGATGAGAAGACATTTCTTCACTTGGAGGAATTCCCTACCCCAGAAGTTTGTGGATGCTCAGTTGGTGAGTATATTCAAGTGAATTTCTGGGCTTTAAGGGTATCAAGGGCGACAGAGATAGGGCGAGAAAGTGTTGAGGTGGAGGTTCAGTCTTGACCTTACTGAATGGCAGAGCCCTGAATGGTCTCCTCCAACTTCTATTTCTTTTATGAAACAATATAGCAAAAAAAGAGTCAACGATACTGAACCGATGGAAAGCAGCAGCAGGACCTCTGGCCAAATTGTCCCTCCCTTGCCCTGGGCACTGAGGACAATTGCAGTGCACCCTGGGATAAAACTCAGTTCCACAAGGGATTGTGCATTTACGAACTGACCCATCATCGCAGCCACCATTCAGTTCCCTGTAGAATTCACTTCCTTATTCAACTGAATTAAAAGTGCCAGCTGTGGCTCTGTCAGTAGCATAGTTGCCTGAGTATTGAGGTTATGGGTTCAAATCCCACTCCAGCCCCAGTACTGAGGGACTGCTGCATTGTCAGAGGTGCCTTCTTTTGGATAAAAAAGGTTTGCATTTATATAGCATCTATTATGACCTCCAGGACATCACAAAGAACAGTACAATGAAGTAACTTTGAAATGTAGGTACTGTTGTAATGCAGAGACCACGGCAGCCAATTTGCACATAAGCCCCCACAAACAGCAATGAGATAATGACCAGATAATCTGCTTTTCAGTGATGTTAGTTGAGTAATAAATATTGACCTGGACACCGGGGAGAACACCCCTGCTCTTCTTTGAAAGAGCGACCATGGGATCTTTAAACATCCATCGAAGGACAGACAAGAGCCTCGTTTTAATGTCTTGTAGGAAAGATGTCACCTCTGACAGTGCAGCGCTCCCTCAGTATTGCACTAGAGAGCGCCTAGATATTTCTGCTCAGTCCTGGAGTGGGACTTGAACCCACAATCTTCTGATTCAAAGGCGTGAGTGTGTGGCCACAGAATGCCATGGCTGACATTGGCTGTTTAGTGTGTTGGGACTTCCTGAGGTGGTGAAAGATGCTATATAAATGTATGGTCTTTCTTTACTTACTTGTTTGAATAAATTTCATAAATGCCAACTTTGCCATCATCGGTTCCAAATGCCAATGAGCCCTCCTTGCTCGGATGCCAACACAACTACAACAAAAATAAACAACAATGGATCAAAGCTGCCAACTAACAGTTAGCAGTACCGGGATGAGGGACTGGGAAGCAGAGAAGGTTAAGAGGAGATTTCATAGAGATGGTTACAATCATGAAGGGTTTCGATAGTGTAAATAAGGAAAAACTGTTTTCGCTGGCAGGAGGGTGAATAACCAGAGGACACAGATTTAAGATATTTTACAAAAAGAACCAGAGGTGAGATGAGGAGAATGTTTTTACACAGTGAGTTGTTGGGATCTGGAACGTGCTGCCTGAAATGGCGGTGGAAGCAAATTCAATAAAAACTTTCAGCGGAAACTGAGTAAATGCTAGAAGGGAAAAGAAATTGCAGGACTATGGGGGAAAGAGCGGGGCGAGCTCGGCTAACTGGATACTTCTTCTGAAGTGCCAACATGGGCACAATGAACTGAATGTCCTCCTTCTGTGCTATATGGTTATATTCTGTGATGTCAAATGCATAAATGTTTTATTCTGCTGCTAAGGGGTAATTTAGAGCGGTCAAATATGACTCTTTATGATTCTCAGAAACAGTTCAATCTGACTTGAAACATCATCTCTGTTTCTCTCTCCATATGGGTGGCGCAGTGGTTAGCACCGCAGCCTCACAGCTCCAGCGACCCGGGTTCAATTCTGGGTACTGCCTGTGTGGAGTTTGCAAGTTCTCCCTGTGTCTGCGTGGGTTTCCTCCGGGTGCTCCGGTTTCCTCCCACAAGCCAAAAGACTTGCAGGTTGATAGGTAAATTGGCCATTATAAATTGCCCCTAGTATAGGTAGGTGGTAGGGGAATATAGGGACAGGTGAGGATGTGGTAGAAATATGGGATTAGTGTAGGATTAGTATAAATGGGTGGTTAATGGTTGGCACAGACTCGGTGGGCCGAAGGGCCTGTTTCAGTGCTGTATCTCTAAATCTAAATTCATAGATGCTGCCAGACTTGTTGTGTATTTCCAGCACTTTGCTTTCATTTCACACTTCCAGCATCTGCAGTATTTTGCTATCCAGTCTAATCCCACTTTCCAGTTCTTTGTCTGTAACTCTGTAGATCACAGCACTTCAAGCGCATATCTAAGTATATATATATATTTTTTTTAAGTGTTAGGAGGGTTTCTGCCTCTACCACCCTTTCAGGCAATGCGTTCCAGACCCCACCACCCTCTGGGTGAAAAAGTTACTTAACTTCCCTCTGATCCTCCTACCAATTATTTTAATTCTATGCCCCCTGGTAATGGGCCCCTCAACAAAGACGAATAGGGCCTTCATATCCACTGTCTAGACCCCTCTTAACTTTACACACTTCAATTAGGTCTCCCCTCTGCCGCCTCGGTCCCAAAGAAAACAACCCCAGCTGATCCAATCTTTCCTTATAACTAACATTCTCCTGTGTAGGCAACATCCTCATAAATCTCCTCTGCACTCTCTCTAGTGCAATCACATCTTTCCTATAGTGTGATGACCAGAAAATGCATGCAATTCTCCAGCTGTGGCCTGACTAGTATTTTATACAGTTCCAGTATAACCTCCCAACTCTCATATGCTATGTCTCAGCTAATAAAGGCAAATATCGTGTCTGCCTCCTTGACCACTTTATCTACCTGTGCAGCCACCTTCAGGGATCTGTGGACATGCACTCCAAGGTCCCTCAGTTCCTCTGCACTTTTCAGTATCTGACCATTTATTGTGCATTCCCTTGCCTTCTCCAAATGCATTACCTCTCACTGCTGTGGATTAAATACCTCTATTCAAATTCACTAAATGTAACCATTGATCAGAGAGAGCCTCAGGTGAATTGTGGCGAGTGATCATATGTCGATTGAAAAATATTTCAGGTACCAGGTTAAAAGTACCTAGAATTAAGTGACGAGCTTTCTTTCTTTTTAAGGTGCTTTGAATCTGTAGCAAAATGTGACGTCTCACCAGGGCAAGATCCACAGTTACACAAGAGAGATCTCACAGGAAGGAGATTATCGAATGGACAGGATATAATGGACTGATGGTCTTCTTTGCTAAGCTTGGGGAAACTAAAATTAGACCACACCAGACAAAGCCTCTCTGTAGTTGGAGTCTGGTACACAGACAGGTCAACGTGGGAGCACTGTGCCTTAGTAACGTCAACTGTAACGTGGCAACATCTGATGCAAAGATTAACAAAGGAAAGCTCCAGGATCAATGTTTATTAACCCTCAAACTGAGTCAATGGGTTTCCATCCATCTCCCAAGTCAACTCAATCTTTCTCAGAACCTCAAGACTGTTCACCTCCCTCAGTCTTATTTCCTGCTACAATCTTCAAGTGTTTGCAGGTCAACATTTTTTTTTGATCGAGTCCATTCCTACTCTAGTTGAATCTATGTGGTGTCCTGTGGGCCTTCACCCTTCAACTGGATTCATCAAAAAAGTAAAAGAATCGATGCAACAGAAAGACGTGAGAGAGAGAGAGAGATGAATTGCCAAATACTTACTGATGTGACCTTGGATTTGATTCCTTGCCAAAGGGTCTTGATGTCATAGGCACTCTGGAGGGACAAGGTGTCCCACACCCTGATCATACCATCACCTACTCCTAGAGCAAGCGAGCCGACATTCACAGGCGAGAAAGCCAAGCTGTAGACAAAGCCACCGAGCGTGGGCTGTGTCCAAGAACACTCCAGTGTTCTCAGATCCCAACACTTCACCTAGGGCAGCAAAAAAAAAATGTTACAATAGGACGCAAAAGGAGAATCTTTTCTCTTCAAAGGAAGACGGTTGTGATTGTTGGAGATCAATCAGGACACTGCTGCAGGAGTTCCTCAGGGTAGTGTCCTAGGCCCAACCATCTTCAGCTGCTTCATCAATGACCTTCCCTCCATCATAAAGTCAGAAGTGGGGATGTTCGCTGATGATTGTACAATGTTCAGCATCATTCGTAATTCCTCAGATACTGAAGCAGCCTATGTCCATATGCAGCAAAACCTGGACAACATCCAGGCGTGTGCTAATTAAGTGGCAAGTAACATTTGCGCCACAAAGTGCCAGGCATTGACCATCTCCAACAAGAGAGAATCTAACCATCTCCCCTTGACATTCAATGGCAGTATCATTGCTGAATCCCCCACTATCAACATCCTGGAGGCTACCATTGACCAGAAACTTATCTAGACCAGCCATACAAATACTGTGGCTACAAGAGCAGGTCAGAGTCTGGAAATTCTGCAGCGAGTATCTCACCTCCTGACTCTCCAAAGCCTGTCCACCATCTACAAGGCACATGTCAGGAGTGTGATGGAATACACTCCACTTGCCTGGATGGGTGCAGCTCTGCTCGACACCATCCAGGACACAGCAGCCCGCTTGATTGGCATCCCATCCACCCCCTCCACCACTGACACACAGTGGCAGCAGTGTGTACCATCTACAAGATGCACTGAAGCAACTCGCCAAGGCTCCTTAGACAGCAGCTTCCAAGCCCGCGACCTCTACCACCTAGAAGAACAAGGGCATCAGATGCATGGGAACACCACCACCTGCAAGTTCCCCTCCAAGCCACACACCATCCTGACTTGGAACTATATCGCTGGGTCAAAATCCTGGAACTCCCTTCCTAAAAGCACTGTGGGTGTACCTACCCCAAATGGACTGCAGCGGTTCAAGAAGGCAGTTCACCACCACCTTCTCAAGAACAATTAGGGATGGGTAAAAATGCTGAACTTGCCAGTGACGCCCACATCCCATGAACAAATAATAAAAAAGAATCTCCTAGCACAGAAGCCTATGGGGGTTTAACTCAATGGAGACAGAGTGCAAGATAGAGAGGGCATGAGAGCAAGAGCAGAACAGAGAGCTCGAACGCAAAACAGACAGACAGAGCAAGAGTGATAAAGAGACAGAGATAGAAAGAGAATAAACCGGGACTGCCTGAACTCCTGCTAAAACAGACAGGGCTCAAAATAGTCGACAGGCTTAACATGTTATAAACTGCACTTCTGCTAACCGATTCCTATTGTGATGGCAAATGGTCGGTGCCGCACAGCAAATTGAATGCATTATCGATTTTAAAAAGTGGATGCATAAAGTGGCTTGAATGCTAGTTCACAGCTAAAAGTAAGACACGTCTGGAAATGATTGTGTTTTCAGATAGGCGACAGGAGGTGGTTGAGAAATGGTTAACAGCTCACATCACGGTCCATTGAGGTTGAGAGCAGTAGCTCATGGTTATCCTGGAGGCAGACTGAACTCAAGTTGAAGACAATTCTGCTGTGGTTCTGTCCCTCCGACGACGGCCCCAGCAGTGTCCATTTCTGCTTCCCCGACCTAGTCAGGTCCCAGAGCAGCAGCTCCCCACTGTGAACAAAGGCAAATCAGTATCAAGTTACATCAAATCTACAGCACAGGCCATTCAGCCCAACTGTCCATGCTGACATTTATACAACACAAGTCTCCTGCCACCCCTCTTCCTCTCACCCCATCAACATAATCTTCTTTTTCTTTCTCCCTCATGCATTTATCTATCTTCACCTTAAATATATCTCGACTGTTCACCTCAACTACTCCCTGTGGTAAAGTTTTCCCTGAATTCCCTATTGGATTTATTAGTGATTATCTTGTATTCATTGCCACTAGCTTTGGTCTCCACCACAAGTCGAAACATCTTCATATCCATCCGAGCAAACTCCTTACTAAATGTAAAGACCTCTATCAGGTCACCCCTCAGCTTTCTCTTTCCTAGAGACATGAATCGGTTATCAATTCATAAGCAAATGTTTGTTTGGCATGTATCTGGACTCTCACTAAACCCCAGAATGGCCCCCAATGTGTTCCCCTCTTTCAACTCTTAGAAATGTTTATACCTCCAATGACTTGCTTGGGGGCTGTTCCACTCCCATAATGAGTCAACGAGCAGACAGCAGTGCAAAAAAAAAACTGCAGGATGAAACGTGGACAATAGATTGGGGATCATACCCCTGAGCTAATGTCAACCTCAGGGAGCCAAACCTCCGGCAGCAGGTGATTCTTTTACCTCCCAATCCCCACATGGGCAGGCAGCAGTATAACTCCCGTCTGTGAGTTGGGTTGGAGAGTAACACATTGGAGGACAGGGTTGAGTCGATAGCATGGTTTTTTTTTTAAATTTAAAGTTTGTAGATTTAGATTTTGTATAAACTACTGCCCCATGCCTGACATACATGAGCATCTGTGCCTCTACACTGACACACACCGGCACAGAAGGAGCCCAATCAGTCCATTGTGACTGTGCCGGCTCGTTGAAGATACTCTCCCTGCCCTTTCCCCATAGATCCTGCAAACATTCCACTCGTATTTATCCACTTCCCTTCTGTAAGTTACTAATGAATTAGCTTCCATCACCCTTTCAGGCAGTGCATTCAAGATCATAACCAAGCCGCGCAAAATGTTTCTGTATGTCACATCGTTAATATCAATGGCAGTCACAGGTTCAGGAAACCAGAAAGAGGTTGAGTGCGCAAAGTACAATGAATTGGAGGGACTGTACAATCCATTAAGTTCCTCCATAATTCCAAAACAACATTTGTAACTACGCTTCATTGGCTGCTAAGCACCTTGTAAAGACTTCCATTACCCTTCGTGTGAATAAGTGCTTCCTGATTGCGCTTCTAAATATCCTGCCTAGAATTTTAAAGTTACTCCCCTTTATTCTGGACTCCTCCCTCAACCAGAGTTCTCTCCACCTACGCCATCAACTCCGATAAATCATTTCAAACACCTCGATGAGCTCACCCCTCAAACTTACAAGCTCATGGGGAATACAAGTCAAGTCTATGCAACCTGTCTTCATAAATTAAATCCCTGAAGTCCCAGTATTTTTCTGATGAATCTGTGCCCTGCCAAAGCAATACTGTTGCACACTTTCTATTTTAAAATTCAGAAAATTGACTCTTTATCAGCTTGTGGAAACTAAGGTGAGCCCCTCACCCGAAGCTGCTGGATACCAGTTGGGTGGGACGGGTTCGTGGCCAATGCACAGTCAGCCAAATCCGTTCCTTTATTCCCATATCCGTTCCTCCTCGTCTCTTCAGCGAAGGCAACTTCAGAGTCATCACACCTAGAAGGAAAGACATTCGAGATCCTGATTAGCCATCTGCTGTGAAGCACCTTGTGAGGTTTACTGCATGAAAGGCGCTATATAAATGCAAGTTATTGTTTTTGATCTGCGCAAGGTTTCAGCTCATTGGACCAAGTGTGAGACCTCCTTACCAATAGGATAACGTATTCCAGTGGCAATACTGCAGTATTTGATTGATGAGAACACTGCCTTAGAACTACATGCAATTTAACTCTTCTTTAAAGTAAGGAAGAACCTGCATTTCTATGGCGCCTTTCATGACCCCAGGATGTCCCAAAGCACTTTATTGGCAATGGAGTATTTTTTGAAGCATAGGCACTATGGTAATGTAGTAAATGCAGCAGGCAATTTGTGCACAGCAAGCTCCCACAACTGCAATGTGCTAATGATCAGATAATCTGTTTTTAGTGCTTATGATTGAGGGATATATATAGAAATGTAGGAACAGGAAGCCATTAAACCATTAAGTTCCTCCATAATTCCACAATTACGTTACATTTGTAACTAACGTGCTGCAAAGCACATTGTAAAGACTTCTAGATTCCCATTACCCTGTGCCTGAAGAAGTGCTTCCTGATTTCACCAAGATCAAATCTCCCTGATTCAGTGAGATCATAGCTGATCTGTGACCCAACTCCATATACCGACCTTTTCTTCATATCCCTTAATACCTTTGGTTAACAAAAATCTATCAATCTCAGATTTAAAATGAACAATTGACCCAGCATCAATTTCCATTTGCGGAAGAGAGTTCCAAACTTCTACCACCCTTTGTGTAAAGTTTCCTAACTTCGCTCCTGAAAGGTCTGACTCAAATTTTTAGAATCTGCTCCCTAGTCCTAGACTCCCCAACCAGCAGAAATAGTTTCTCCTTATCTACCCTACCTGGTCCCCCTTAATATCTTGGAAACTTCAACCAACTCACCCCTTCCCCTTCTAAATTCCAGGGAATACAACCCTAGTTTGTGTAATGTCTCCGTGTAATTTAACTCTTGGAGTCTAGATATAATTCTGGTAAATCTACACTGCACTCCCTCTGAGGCCAATATATCCTTCCTAATGTGTGGTGCCCAGAACTGCTCTCAGTGCCCCAGATCTAACCAGTGCTATGTACAGCTGAAGCAGGACTTCTACCCCCTTGTATTCCAGTCCTCTAGATCAGTGGTTCGCAAACTTCTCATTGAGAATTCTATAAACGCCTGGCACATTTACATTTCTGAATGTAACGTTCATCAGTGTCCTTGTTAAAAAGGCTTGCATGAAATTTTGCCAGGGCTACCCGATATAAGACACTGATGTGTCTGATGATGTGAAAACTTTTATCTTCCCTTCGGCTGAAAGGTAACTCGATAGTTTCAGCAACATGCCGGTTGAAAGCTTCCCCCACACGACACTTCTCCGTTCTTCCTGGAGTGGGATTAAGCTCGGTGAGTCCTGTTGGGAACACTGGCACTGTTTCAGGTGTAACTCCCCCACACCCCCTGCCTACTCACTGCACAGCTGCTGAGCGTTACAGGGTTTTTTTTCCCCCTCCCTCTCTGCTGTTTATTGGTCTGTCTGCACTAGAATATCACTGACGTACTGCCTGGCCAGTGGCATTCATATCATCAGGACACCGCCAGCAACTGTCGGCGCTCACTTGACCTGCACCATCGCAGCAACACGTGTCACATTATTTCATGGACCACTGGGACGTCTCTATGGAACCCCCCCCCCCCCCCCCACCCCACCCCCTCAGGGGTTCACAGACCTCAGCGGGAGAACCATTGCTCTATCTATAAAGGCCAGCCTTTTATTAGCCTTTTTGATTATTTTCTACACCTGTTCACACATTTTAATGATCTGTGAACCTGGATCCTCAAGTCTGTTTGGACCCCCCACCGTTTCTAGCTTTTCACCATTTAGAAAGTACTCTGTTCTCTCCTTCTGATCTCACATTTGCCAACATTGAAATCTATTTTGCCCATTCACTTAACCTAACTTCCAACTGCATTGGTAAATTTGGATGTGTGGCTTTCTATCCTATCATCTGAGTCGCCGATAACACAGTCAGTAATTGAGGCCCCAACAATTCCTCTCAGGAGTTGGGAAAATGGAAACTTTGCTCAGCTTTTGGTGGAAAAAAATTACTTTTAAAGAAGATTTTAAAAAACGCTAGGCTCGGAAGTGAAAATTTACCTTTGCCCTTTGTGGAGTTCCAGATACGGATAGTCTGGTCCCTGCTCCCAGAAGCCAGGTAACAGCTTTTGGCAGTGTCCTCTTTCATAAGCTCCCCATTCAGTCCATCTATTTCCAGGAGACAAAATGAAATATTACCAATTCAAATTTATCCTTGGTGTATTGAGATGAGGTGCATCAGTGGCGAGAAATGAAATAGGAGGTAACGACACAGCAGGTACAGCACAGTGTTAGATACAGAGTAAAGCTCCCTCTACACTGTCCCAACAATAAGCCTTAGCTCCAACCTCAGCAGAGTGCCTCCTTTTGTACAACAAGGCAGCTACAGGAACAAAAGTTCTATAAAAATTGCAAACAGCGCCCTGGGCTAATTCTAGTCAGATAAGATTGAAAAGCACAAGTTACATACACTTATATAGAAGCTTAGTTTGACCACACTTGGAGCTTTGCACAGAGTTTAGGTCTCGATATTACAAAATGATATAGAGTCACTGGAGAAGATTCAAAGATTTACAAGGATAATACCAGACTGAAAGGGTGCAACTGTCAGGAAAGACTGAACAGGCTGGAGCTCCTTTCTCCAGCAGAGTGAAGGGGTGACCTGATAGAGGTCTATAAAATGATGCAAGTTTTTTATAGGGTAGATGTAGAGAAGAAATTTCCATTTGCGAGGGAGACCAGAACAAGGGCTCATAAATATAACAGTCACCAATAAACCCAAAAGGAAATTCAGGAGAATCTTCTTTACCCAGAGATTATTTAGAATGTGGAACTCACAGGGAGTAGTTGTGGCCAATAGCAGAGATACAGTCAAGGGGAAGCTGGATAAACACACGAGAGAGAAGGAAATAGAAGAACATGCTGATGGAGATAGATGAAGAAAAAAGAAAAGAAAAAGTCTTGCATTTATATTGCACCTTTCACGACTACCGTACATTTCAAACTGCTTTACAGCCAATGAAGTACTTTTGAAGTAGTTGTTTGGTGGTACAGAACCTTAGTATTGCTGAAAGTATAGGCATGATTTTCAAAGCATTTTGTCTTGAACTTATCACGACAGAGATGGCTTGCTTCACCTGTTGCTCAAATAATGGCCACCCCAATCAGATCACTGCTCGCTGTGTATTGCACCTATGCACAACTGGGCCTAAGGCTGCCACCTTTGGACCTGAAAAGTGCCCAGACGACCTCAAATTACCCTGGAACGGGTAAGGTATCTCAAAAAATTTGAGTAACGGGCTTCACGCTGCGACTATGCAGTAGCAACCCGAGTGGTATTTTCCACTAACAGGATGTTACCATCGAGCCAAAAGGAAGTTCTGCCTACCACACAGATCAGTAATGTGATATATGAATTTCGGTGCAGGTACAATGCCAGGTACATAGGCCGTACGTCCCAACGTCTGGTGGATCGTATCAAACAGCACGTTCCTTCAGCACTTCAGGCCACTCAGCTCCGGACCTCATTACAGCCTTGGTTCAAACATGGACAAAAGAGCTGAACTCAAGAGGTGAGGTGAGAGTGACTGCACTTGACATCAAGGCAGCATTTGACCGAGTATGGCATCAAGGAGCCCAGCAAAACTGAGGTCAATGGGAATCAGGGGGAAAACCCTCTGCTGGTTGGAGTCATACCTAACGCAAAGGAAGATGGTTGTGGTTGTTGGAGGTCAATCATCTGAGCTCCAGGACATCACTGCAAGAGTTCCTCAGGGTAGTGTCCTAGGCCCAACCATCTTCAGCTGCTTCATCTATGACCTTCCTTCAATCATAAGGTCAAACGTGGGTATGTTCACTGACGATTGCACAATGTTCAGCACCATTCGTGACTCCTCAAATACTGAAGCAGTCCGTGTAGAAATGCAGCAAGACCTGGACAATATCCAGGCTTGGGCTGATAAGTGCAAGTAACATTTGCATCACACAAGTGCCAGGCAATGACCATCTCCAACAAGAGAGAATCTAACCATCTCCCCTTGAAATTCAACAGCATTACCATCGCTGAATCCCCCACTATCAACATCCTAGGGGCTACCATTGACCAGAAACTGAACTGGAGTAGCCATATAAATACCATGGCTCCAAGAACAGGTCAGAGGCTAGGAATCCTGAGGCGAGTAACTCACCTCCTGACTCCCCAAAGCATGTCCACCATCTACAAGGCACAAGTCAGGAGTGTGATGGAATACTCTCCATTTGCCTGGATGGGTGCAGCTCCAACAACACTCAAGAAGCTCGACACCATCCAGGACAAAGCAGCCCGCTTGATTGGCACCCCATCTACAAACATTCACTCCCTCCACCACCAATGCACAGTGGCAGCAGTGTGTACCATCTACAAGATGCACTGCAGCAAAACACCAAGGCTCCTTCGACAGCACCTTCCAAACCCGCGACCTCTACCACCTCGAAGGACAAGAGCAGCAGATGCATGGGAACATCACCACCTGCAAGTTTCCCTCCAAGCCACACACCATCCTGACTTGGAACTATATCGCCGTTCCTTCACTGTTGCTGGGTCAAAATCCTGGAACTCCCTTCCTAACAGCATAGTGGACTGCAGCGGTTCAAGAAGGCAGCTCACCACCACCTTCTCGAGGGCAATTAGGGACAGGCAATAAATGCTGGTTTCGCCAGTGACGCCCACATCCCGTGAATGAATTTTTTTTTAAAACGTCGCAATAGGCAGAGTACTGACTGTACTCATCCATCCTGTACTTGTAAAAATCAGAACATAATGTCCAATGTTAGATGTGATTCCGTGATTGGACAGCACTTGAACAATCCTGAGTGTGTTAAGAATTACACTAACAACCACTTTAAGATTATCAATTGGGCTTGCTGTGTCACTCACTTAGGCTTGCTCGAAGCTACATATATTCATATGCAGGGACCTGTCCTCTGCAGACAAAAGGAACATGTCCAGGCTTTCCGCCTTTTTTCAAGTAAACAAAAGCCTGAGGGACAATAGTCTGCTGGTGCATTTTCCATGGCAACACCTCAACTAGAGTCGACTTGCCAACCAATCAGCACCCTTTTCTCATGCAGTATAAACTGTTGCTCCCTTTGCAATTTGGCATTCTTGCATCTGTCCTGACGAGTGCAAGATGAAGAACTGCAAAAGCATGCCTCTTTTCTCAGCAATACTTCTGAACTGTCGTCAATGTTGCAATGTAGGAAAAGGGTGGGATGAGGTTCATGTGGGACATCAATGCCAGTTGGGCCGAATGGCCTCTTCTTCTGCTGTAAATACAATGCAGCTCAATGCATATAGCACACTGCAGCCGTAAATACAGAATAAAGCAGTTCATTTTAGTTAACAAAGGCAGGGACAGTTCAAGCATCCGTTTAATGCAGTGGGTTTAACTCGTGACTGTAGTCATTCGAAACAATGGGACCTGCTTGTCCTACCCGAGGTAGTGTCATAGCGATCCAGGAGCCCTTCCTCACAGAGCTGCGGACACCAAGACAGGAAGTGAATCTCTCCGTCGTGACCTCGCAATCTGTGAATCACCTCCCCCTTTCGGTTTATATCGATGATGACAATCATCCCATCTTTGTACCTGGAGGAAGGAGGAGAAGTTAAATCACTGAAAATAGACTGCTGCAAAGAACAAGCTCATTACTTTTCACATTACCACAAGGTGGATAGAATTGCAGAATTGGATTTCCAAAAGCAGCAAAACCTGTGGAATCGCCTGTACTAAAAACGGAATTTGATTTATTTAATCATGGTGAACCAGCTGCCCTGATTATGAATGAATGGAGGCTACACAAACCGACCTAGTACTGTCACCTTCAAAGACTAGTGCACATACAGCCCCAGCTGTCTCTGCTCCTGCACCCCCAATAAATTCGACTACATTGCCTCTCTTCATTCTTCCTACCAAAATTAATCATTTCCCATTTCTCTGCTTAAATTTCATCTGCCGTGTGTCTGCCCATTTCACCTGTTTATCTATGACCTTCTGAAGTCTGTTTGTAACAACAATGGGATATTCATCTCATAGCTGTTTATGGGATTTACTCTGTACAATCTGGCCAGGGCATTTGCCTACAAAACAACATAAACTGTAGTTCAACAGTAATTTCTTGGCTGTACAGCACTTTCAGAAGCCCCGAGGCAGTGATAAGGCACAGGCAGCCGAGTAATGGTACCTCTGATTCAGAGCACTCTCTCAGTACTGGGTAGGGAGGGTCAACATTTTGTATCCTGGAGCAGGGCTTGAACTCTCAACCATGTCAGCCGTGGCTGAGTGGGTAGCACTCGTTTCTGAGCCATAAGATTGTGGATTCAAGAACCAGTTCAGAAACCTGAGCACAAAGCCTAATCTCGCACTTTAGTGTAGTACTGAGGGAGTGCTGCACTGTCCTAGGTGCCGTCTTTCAGATGAGACATTAAACCAGCAGCCCTTCTGCCCTTTCAGGTGGTGGTAAAAGATGCCAAGGCACTATTTATAGAAGAGCTGGGGAGTTCTCCCTGTTATATTATGTTAATATGTATCCCTCAACCAACATCACTGAAACAGGTTATCTGGTCTTTATCACATTGTTGTTTGTGGGAGCTTGCTGTGCACAAACTGTCTGCTTAATTTGTTACATTACAACAGCGAATACAACTCACATAAAAAAAGTACTACTTTGGTGTTAACGCACGTTGGAACGTTCTAAGGTTGTGAAAGGCACGATGCGAAAGCAAGTTCAGTAATTGTGACCATTAAACTACCGGATTGTTGTAAAGATCCGTCTGGTTCACTCATGTACTTTAGGGAAGAAAATCTGCCGTCCTTACCCAGTGTGGCCTACACGTGACTCCAAACCCACAGCAATGTGGTTGCCTCTTGCCCTCTGAAATGGCCCAGCAAGCCACTCAGTTGTATGAAAGAAGGCAGCTCACAGCCACCTTCTCGAGGGTAATTAGGGATGGGCAGCAAATGCTGGCCTTGCCAGTGACACTCGCATCCCATGAACAAATAAAAACATGGGCTATGCTTATGGATCTCAAGCTGGCTACAATCAACACTGGGTCCAAATAAAAGCACAGGCCATCTGTTCAGCATCACCACTCACCCCACTGCCACATGGTCTTCATTGTGAGGCGAGCAGGAGAGGCAGAAAATGGTTCTGGGTTCTGGGAAAAAGTGGTGGGTGTCGTTTCTATTAGACCACCAACAGATCACAATCCCCTTCTCATCTCCTGACACCACCAGCTCCTTCTTCAGGGGAGACCAATGGACAGCGGTGATGGTATTCTGCAACAAATTAAAACAATCGTGTTAATTATACATGAGAAATAAGAGTAGACCATGTGGCTCTTTGAGCCTGCTCCCCATTCAGTGAGATTATGGCTGATCATCTACCTTAACTCCACTTTACCCCCATACCCTGATAGATCAAAAATCTATTGATCTCACCCTTGAATATACTCAATGACTGAGCATCCACAGCTCTCTGGGGTAGAGAATTCCAAAGATTCACAACCCTCTGAGTGAAGAAATTTCTCCTCATCTCAGTTTAAATGGCCAACCCCTTATCCTGAGACTATGACCCCATGTTCCAGACTCTTCAGCCAGGCTGGATGTGGAAAGGGTGGTGGGGGGGGGGGGGGGTGGGCAGCAGAGAATCCAATGTGATGCACATGAGCAGGACAGTTCTCATTGGTGTCCTGCGCCAGTATTTGTTGTTGTTTTTGTTATACCTCAACCAGCAGCGCAGATTATCTGGTTATTACCACAATGTGTGGGAGCTTGCTGTGCGCAAACTGACTGCCTACATTTGCTACATTACAACAGTGATGACACTTCAGTGGCTGGAAAATGCTTTGAGACATCCTGAGGTCGTGAAAGGAGCTATAGAAATGCAAGCTCTTTCTTTGCTTTCCTCTACATCGGGTTGGCTGATTGCTCTGCTGAACACCCCGAGCTTCAGGCCACTTACTGCTTTAGTTCTCTGCCTCCACTCCCACTCTGATCTCCCTGTGCTCGGACTCCTACCCTGCTCCAATGAAGCTCAACATAAGCTTGAGGAACACCACCTCATCTTTCGTTTAGGCACTTTACAGCCTTCCGGAGTCCACATTAGAGTCAGAGTCAGAGAGATACAGCACTGAAACTGGTCCTTCGGCCCACCGAGTCTGTGCTGACCATCAACCACCCATTTATACTAATCCTACATTAATCCCATTTCCCTCTCACATCCCCACCTTCCCTCAATTCTCCTACCACCTACCTACACTAGGGGCAATTTACAATAGCCAATTTACCCATCAACCCGCAAGTCTTTGGCATGTGGGAGGAAACCGGAGCACCCGGAGGAAACCGACACAGTCACAGTCAGTACCCAGAACCGAACCCGGGTCGCTGGAGCTGTGAGGCTGCGGTGCTAACCACTGCTCCGCCACATTGCATTTAATAACTTTAGACTTTAACCACCAGTAACATTTTCTCAGGCTGCCAGTGCTGGTAATGGAGGTGGTGTGGACTGGAGTTTGTGGTGGGGATCTGCAGATGTCTGTACTCCTGGAGTCTCCCTGCATTCCATCCTCTTCATTCCTGTTCCAAGGCAACCGTCTCCGCTTTGCCAGGTTTTCCATGTTTCCCTTCCTCTCTGCTATTCCACAGTTGCCATCCACACCTGCTCTGGCCCAGCCTTTTGTATCTTTAGTGCTCCCATTATCGCCCCATTTTTCCATTGCACTATCATCCCTTTTGTCATCTAACTTCTCCTGCCTGCCACCCAATCATGGACCTTCCCTTTACAAGATACAACAGAGAGAGGCTGGTCCACTGAGGCTGTTCCACACATCACACTGACTGAAAAATCCAAGAGCAAACGATCAAAGCTGCACTCGGGTGACGAAAGGACAACCGGCTGGTGAACTGACCTGGTGAGCTGCATGTTCCTTGAGTACAGTTTTAGTCTGTATGTCCCAGACTTTGACGGTGCCATCATCAGACGTACTGGCACAGGTATGTGTTAGACCCGGGTGGTGACAAAAGGTGAACCCAGTGACCCTTTCGGTGTGACCTGCCAACTCTCCTGGAAAGATGAAAGAACAGCGTGCGACAGTTAAACTCAGCAATATCACCATTCATCAGTTTAACCCGGCATCGAAATCTCTACAATAATCTTTCCTCACTGTCTTCTGTTGAGTTATAAATCAGGAGATGCCGGAACAAAAACAGCGAAGGAAGCAGACATCACCCTGATTACGGATAAATAAATACATCAATCCAACAGAGTCATAACATTATCCCAGCCCGAGAGACCATTCAGCCCATTGTACCTGTGCCAGCTCTCTGACAGTTATTCCTCAGCCCCATTACCCATAACGCTTCAAAAATTGGCATCTTCAAATAGTTATCGTCTTCCTTTTTAAAAGCCATTATGGTTTCTGTCCATTATTAATGGTCAGGAATTCCATGCCCCAACAACCCAAGTTTAATGAAACTCCAACTTTTCACTTTAGTTTTTTTGACCTTACATTAAAAGCCCCACAACAACTTGTATTTATATAGCACCTTTAACATCATAACACCTCCGAAGCCACTTCTCAGGAGCTTTATCAAACCAAATTTGACATTGAACATATGGAGACACTAGGGCAGGTTGTTAAAGAGGCAGATTTGACAGAGTATCTTAAAGGAGGAGAGAGAGAGGTAGAAAGGCAGAGAGGTTCAGGGAGGGAATTCCAGAGCTCCAATGATGGAGCAATCAAAATCAGGGATGTGCAAGAGGCCAGAATTGGAGGAACACAGATATCTCGGAGCTGGAGATTACAGAGACAGGGACTTCACCAACCAGTGGAAATAGTTTTAACTTGCCCATCTCGTTCTTAAAAAGAAACACTCAGACTTTTAAGCATTTCCATCAGATGGACTCTTAACCATGTCTACTCTGGTGAAAAGCTCATTTGACACAGAAATCCTGGCCGATAGCTCCCAGTCGTGGAGTTCAACGTCCATGCTGGGTGGGCCCTGCACAACTCTGCACAGACCGGGAAAAGAAGCTATGGATTTTCCCCAACGACTCTACCACAGCTGAGCCCTCCCTCTCCCTCCTCCTCCCCCCCTCAGGTGTACATTAAAAGATCCTATGACACTATTTTGAAGCACAGCAGGAGAGCTCTCCCCAGTGTCCTGGACAATTAATTAACTGTCAACCAACATCACTGATAAAGAATGATCAGAAAAGCTAGACTAATCTTTTATAGCGGGTAGCGTTCCCTTGCCTCTGAGACAGGAGATTATTGGTTCAAATCCCCACGCCACAGACTCGAGCACAAAATCCACACTGACACTCCCAGTGCAGTACTGAGGGAGTGCTGCACCATTGGAGGTGCCGTCCTTTTGGGCGAGACGTTAAATTGAAGCTTGCTCAGATGGACACCACAGGCCTCATTACACATCAACAACTTGCATTTATATAGCACCTTTAACGTTAGAAGTTCGAAAACACTTCACGGGACAAAATAAGACACCAATTCACATTAAGGAGCTATTAATGTCTCACTTTGACAAAAAGAGATAGGTTTTAAGAAGCCTCTTAAAGATTTTCTAGTCCTACATCACAACAGTGACTACACTTCAAAACATACTTCATGGCCTTGAAACAACTTGCATTTATATAGTGCCTTTAACGTAGTAAAAGCTTCACAGGCGCAATTTTCATGCAAAATATGACACCGAACCACATAAGGAGATATTAGATAGGTTTTAAGGAATGTCTTAAAGGAGAGAGAGAGTTGGAGAGGTTTAGGGGAGGAATTCCAGAGTTTAGGGCCTAGGCAGCTGGAGGCACAGCCGCAAACAGTTGATCAATGGAAATCAGGGATGTGTAAGAGCCAAAAATTGGAGAGGCGCAGAGATCTCGGAGGGTTGTAGGGACTGGAGGAGGTTACAGAGATAGGGAGGGTGATGGAGGGATTTGTGGGGAGGTAGGTTTTAAGGACGGCCTTAAAGGATAGTGAAGATTAGGGAAGGGAATTCCATTTGGGAGGTCCTGGGGATGGGAAAGGCGATATATAAACGCAAGTATCCTTCCAGCGGGGGAATGTACCGAGGATCAGAGGCTGGCCCGGGGTGATCTCCAGGAGGAAGATGCTGTTCTTGGCTCCGAAGCCGAGGATTCCCCGGGGGCTGGTGTCGCTGCAGCGGCTGCAGTACCAGTTCGGGGAGGGAGTCAGCACTTTCCCCGGCATCGCGCTCGCCAGCTCCGGCTCCAGCCTCTCGGTGTCCGGCTCCCTCTGGATCCTCGCAGTGCGGCTGCTACCTGCAGCCGGCTCTCTGTGTTCAACCGGCCCCGGCTCACTCTCCTCGTGTTAGTCTCAGTCCCTGTTCCTGCCCCTGTCTGTCTGTCAGTCACTCCCTCTTCCTCTTTATGCACCTCCCCCTGCACATGTGTTACTCCCCTATCCCTCAATCCCTTTCTGCCTCTCTATTTTCCCTATCATGTGTGTGTATATATATATAAATAAAAATGTCACTGCTACCCTGTATATATCCCTCCTCTGTATATCTTCCCTTATTCTTGTATCTCTCTTCCCATTTGTATAAATCAGTCTCTCTTTCGCCCTGTATTTCTATCAGTCTCTATCAGTGTCCCTACCTCTGTCTATGTATCAGTTCGCCTCTCTATTTTGTGTCTATCTCTCCCCTTCTCTATTTATCTGTCTCTCTGTCTCCCTGAGGTTTGAAATGTGGTGTATGTCTATCTAACTCTCTGTCTCTTTATCTGTTTCTATATCTATCCCTCACCCTCTGCATCTATCACTCTGTCTCCATCCCTCTCTATCTCCCTCTGCCTCTCCCTCTCTTTGTGTTTGTCTGTTTTTCTCCCTCTCACCCTCTATCTCTCTCTCCCTGTCTTTCTTTCTATCTCTCTCTCCCTGTCTTT